>NW_028145596.1:0-97500 GCF_977016875.1 Pavona decussata
CAAGAGGGGAGCCCATGGCCACCCCATCAGTCTGTTCGTACAAAAGACCATTGAACTGGAAAAGCTGGTTGGTTGTAGCAATTTCCAGTAATTTGGCAAGCTGATCCTTCTGCAAGTTAAGGCCGTAGGTAGGGAACAGTGGCTTACTCTTACATTACCATAGCCATACCGACAAACGATACAAGGTGTCTTTAGTGAAAACAATGTTACATCGCGCGTACGCTCTATGTTCCACAACAGAAGCTTTCAATTTAGAATGTAACAAATTGCGCTCAATTTTCAGTCGCCTAGATTATCCTAGGGCTCTCATAGATTCCATCATTAGTAATTTTCTTCGTAATGTATCGGAACAGGCAGCGGAAGAGAAGCCTGAAGGCGGTCGTAAGATCAGAATTATCCTTCCTTTTAAGGATCAAGTAGCTGCCAATGCGGTTCGCAGGCAATTTAACGACCTAAGTAATAAGATTGGCCCCATATTGCAGCCAGTTTTTGTTAGTAGGAAATTAGAACATGATCTTAAGCCTAGGGAAGTTAAGCCGTCGATTGTGAATCAGCAATGCGTTGTTTACTATTTCTCATGTGATCTGTGCGATGCAGATTATGTCGGCTATACAGCCAGACACCTTTTTCAACGCGTTGCTGAGCACAAGAACTCGGCAATTGGCAAACATTTTCTTGAAGCTCACGGGAGCAAACACCTATTGAATCAGGGCCATTTTAACATCTTGAGAAAGTGTCAGAGCAAATTTGATTGTTTGGTATTTGAAATGCTGTACATCAAGAAACTTAAGCCTTGCTTGAACACTCAAACGGACTCTATACGTGCGAAACTTTTTGTTTAACCGGTAGCATTCTTCAATGCTACTATTTTAATTAATATCTATTGTCCATTTTTGTATTTATAGCCGCAATCTTGCATTTTTAATTTCACTTGATAATGATGTAATGTACATCGAAACGTCGTGTTTTTTAACCTTTTTATAATGTTTTTACGAAATGTTTTATCGCAATTTTTTATAGTCAAAAATTAATTTTAGTCTTATATACACGTCACTTATGTTGTATTGTAAAACTCCCTGACAAAGTGTGCGTTGGTCACACGAAACGCGTAGGAGAAAATAAATCGTTTTACAACTGTAGGAGTTCGCAGACGTGCTGCTCACTAGTTTTATCTAAAAAAATCTAAAAAAATTCTGCAGTGGGAGGGTTGGGAGGTTCCGCCACTCGGTCACTCGGAGCCCTCTCCACCCTCAAACCTGACTTTTTATCATTGTTAAGATTAATAATAATAATAATAATAATAATAATAATAATAATAATAATAATAATAATAATAATAATAATACTGATAATAATAATAATAATAATAATTTTAAAAAAGTTTTTGTATCTTAGAATTTTTGCCCTGTGGGACTCTGGTGGTGTGAGACCTCAATTGGAGAGTTAATCTCGTACCCAGAGCTCCCACGGTCAGGCGGAGGGGAGATCTGGTAAAGTTCGATTTGAGGCCCGGAATACGGGCCTGCCCATCATCCTTTGTCCACCGTGCTGCTCGTAACTGTGACCATTCCTGGTGAGGTTTTCGCTTTCGAGGGTGCTCTTCGGAACGTTCTTCGGTCGAGAGGTACAACAAAACTTGAAACTTAAACCAAAACGAAAAAGGCAACAGGAGAGATTACAATCAACAAGCGCGGTAAATCACTTTTTTACTAAGATTAGTTCCTACCCTTTGTGACCATCTAGACCATCTTTGTAATGAAAACTGTTCCAAGAACAAATCCATCGTAATTGTGCTTTCTCCACTCAAGATCAACGCGCTTATCGACGATCAATTAAAAAGACTTAAGTCAACCGGAGTAAGCTGTACCAGTTTTCGCCTTAGATGGTAACTGTATTGAAGATACTGTAATTTACAGGCAGGGAAATGTCACATAATTTTTGTGCACCCCAAGGTAAAGGTAGCAACAGACAGTGCAGAGAGTTTTTTGTTGTCGAAGCTTTATCAGAAAAATTTTGTGGTCGTTGTTGTAGATGAGGCACAATAGAGTTACTGATTGGCATCTTGGTGTTAAATTTCGCATTGGAAAGTCAAATGGTTCATGTCATATTTTCATTTGCAAAGTTTCAGAAATTGTGGTCTACCAGTGATACGTAAAAATTATTTCTTCTCTTTGTAGTCTTTCAGCTGATTTGGTCACACAAATTCTCCTTCTTCCATAAGTTAATGGTTTAAATTTCCAAACCAAATGGATTGTGTAAATGCGGCAGGTTTCTTTTACAGGCCAAAGGACACAACTCAAGGTCACTGTAATAATATAATTTTATATGAACCAGCTAAACAGGGCCTCCTCCTACCTACAACAACTGTCCACTCCTATAACACCAGAAATTCTGCCAAGCTTAATTTCCACCGACCACAAGTTAGAACTAACATGGGCAAATTTACTTTTAAGTACTCTGCTTCTGTCATATGGGAAACTGTCCCCATGGCATTGAAAAAAACAAAAACTTTTAACAGGTTTAAGAAACTTTATAAGGCCCACCTGATCTCTTGTCAATCAAATAATATATGTTCTGTTTAATGATCAAATATAATAGTATGTAACTATCTAATAATAATAATAGAGTTAAAAATAATAATAATAATAATAATAATAATAATAATAATAATAATAATTGTCTGCTTATATTTTGATCTTTGTTGTCGCTGCTGTTGCTGCTGATGATGTGTTGTCCTTTTCCTTTCTTTTTGTTTGTTGTTGTTGTTTGTTTGTTTGTATGTTGTTTTTTTGCTTTTTTTTGTTTTTATTTATTTATTGTTTTGTTCTTCTTTTATTAAGCTTGTCCTGTTTAGATTTCTTGCTCGGTTCAGTATATCTCGAACATACCTTAATTTACACAAATGTAATTCTCTCTTGTACATCCTAGGCTCTACAAACATTTCCTACATTTTCTAATATCTCAATAAAGCTCAGTGTCATTTCTTTGTTTACTTAAAAGTAGGTGGTGGTCAGCTAGAAAGCCTTTGCTACTTTGACCACCACACACATTTTATAATTTGCACTGTATTTATTTTTATCTTGTAATCATTTGTTGTAATACTTTTCTTTCTATGTTAATGTTGTGTAAATAGTGTGAAATAAATGAACCATGAACCATCCTAGCCCTAACACCATGCTACTGTCTTGGTTATATACCAGCAAACCAGAAAGACCTGTCCGTGTAAATGGTAGGCGCCCAATTATGTCCAACATTAAAATACCGAGTACACCCTTGCTGTTTTAAAGGGTTTTTTTTTTTTCTCAAACATGGAAGTTTGAATTTCTTTTGGGAAATGGAGGTACCACATCTGGATTTGGTAACAGCTAACAGCTTTCACAGTAAGCTGATCTTCAGTAACCATGAATTCCTAAGTATTCCTTAACCATGGCCTTCCATAGCCAGGAAACAACATTTAATCAAACTGTCAGACACAAACCCACTGCAGAGAAGTGGTGGGGAAAAGAAACTTTGAAAACAGTGTCTGTCTTGGATGAAAATTCCTTGTTGATGCCAATTCCTTGAGCAAAAAAAATTTTCTTGTATTGATATTTGCACCCATGTCAGGTCCTAACTTTTCTTAATATTAAGACCAGCAACACAAAATTATGTTCAAGGACTTTTCACACAAGTACACAAAAAATATCAGAACAGTGAACCTTGAACCTTTAAGCCCCAGTAGTGATCAGTATCAAAATTTCTCCTAATATTTATTAATACACAATCAAGGAGAGGTCATGAGATCACCAGTGGTGAAATTTCTTGATATTTCAACAACCTCCCTATAATGCTACTATGAAAAATGGACATGTAGAGACCAGTAAGGAGAAACTGTATGTTGACACTGAGGCTTAAAGGTTAAAAGCTAATAAATACAGAGCCATATTGTTGGTGATTATCGCAGCTTCTTTTATGCTTCGTCCTTCCACCACCCCATGCATCAAAAAGGGCTTAGTTACTTGAGAATCCCTTTTTATTCAGCCTTATCCATTTTCTGGTAATTATATTGTCTTATTCTAATGGAAAGAATAACAACATCCCAGTGAATGACTACAGTTTTTTCTTAATTAATTGCATCTTTGTTCAGGGGGCACAACTTCAGAGTACAGCAAACGAGGAACACTTTCCTCAGTATTCCCTACAGCGAAGATTGTTGTCATGACAACAACAGCAACAGAAAAACAACCAAACTACAATCATACAAAGTTTGAATATGAAAGATTTATGGAGTACTACAAAGGCCCTCCTATCTTAACACAAAGTAATGTTGACCAGTTTGATTACATATTTTCGCCCATAGCAGATGAACTCATCACCACCAATGTCAAAAATTAAGCCTGTCAGCCTATTATTTACTCATCATTAGTACTGTGTGGATTTGGGAGTGCCTTTTTGGGTGGAAAGCTTGGGGATCACCAGTTCTACCTTACTCCCCAAATTCCTCAAAATGCACTTTTGGCTCAGTCTCATTCTCTACAGACTGAAAATGAATATTATTTGCCACAATCTTTGGGAATGGGGTTTGATTCTCATTGTGTTGGAAGGATAATAATTTATTCAATTTGGTCTTCCGCAAACCATGGAAAGTTTTTCCCAAGAAAGTGGAAGAGATGGGAAGCCTGCTACATCAAAACTTTACTTTAACAACAATCATATTGGTGCAAATATTGAAGAAATGCAACCCATCATGACAGATTAGTGTAAATACCCCAGAAATCTGTGCAGGGGAAAATTTTTGCTTATAACCACTTTGGTTTTGGCTTTTGTGTGAGAAATGCAGCTGTTGTGATATCTGTTGTCCGAAATGACTGTCATTGCTCTTAATTATGTGTTGAGCTGTGTCCAGCTGTTTTAGCCCTTGAAGATATTCACATCACTGATAGGAACTTTAGGAACTTGCTTCTCCCTAGAAATCAGGTGGAAGAAATTAAGGCAGAGTTAACAAGAAATAAAGGAGAAACTGAGGCCAGTGATAACTATTTGTATCAGAGAATGTGCTAAGGATTAACAATGGAAGTAGTAAATGAAGTGTGTTTAGTACTTCAAGGACTCCATACTAATGATAAAATAATGGAGAAATTCCCCTATTTTGAAGCAAAGAACAATGGCAAAAAGATTCTAAAAACTATAAGTGATGTCAAATCCAAAGAGGCATGTCCTCCTTTTAAAACTACTTCTTTTCTAAAGCCTATCACAAGCATAGACCTGCAAAACATTAGGTGGTGCAGACATGTAAACCAATGTCCCCATTTTTATTTTAGAGGAAGGCTATAAGTTTTATATTTTGGATCCAAATTTTTTTTAACTCAGTAGGTGGGAGAGAGGGGATAAAATTAAACTAACTACACTTACATAAAGAGCCCTAATCGGTTCAGACAAGGTGTTCTCTGTTGTAGTACGGGTTTCATTACTATTATTTTGGCGGTCATAAGTCGGACATTTTTCATTTCTCTTAGCTGAGGGGTGGGAGGGATATTGATCTCACCAGCAGATGAATAATAATATTGTGTGGACACTATCAATTTCTCCAAAGTCCTATGAGAGATGTTGTATGGATCTTGAAGGAATAAGCACACTGGTCTGAAAGGACTAATATTATATTATGAAGTCTCTTACTCAAAGTCCAGTTCAATTTATAGAAGGAAAATAGTCTTTTAGCAGAAGACAAAAACTGAAAATATGCTAGCAAATGCGGCGCGCGTGTTCAGGAACTCAAGGTAAAGTATTTTGGGGAAATTAATTTGCGTTTACTAAATAAATTATCATTTAAAAAAAAATCATTTTTTGTCAAGAAATACCAAAAAATATATATATGACCTACCTCCATTTTATCCCCAAAAGTAAGCAAGCTTATATCCATCGTGTTGGAAACTTGTGTAAGTTTGAACGTTACTGCAAACTCTTTTCGTCTAAAGTCGCTGTTGTCTTCCGAAAAAACAATTTCTCACTGTTCTCTCCCCACACAAAGGGCATGTATGGATTAAAACGTCGCATGACAATCTTAATCGGAGCGAAAACTTTTCCGTGTTTTTGTTTCTTCCCCGAACTGAGCGAAAACCAAACACAGAAGGAAAGAGCCAATCACAGAGCAGATTAGAATGAGGCATTCTTAATTCTGGTAACCAACCAGAAATGGCGTTGTATCGAACTTTACCAGATCTCACATTTCGACATTCCCGAACCGACGACTGAGATCGGGGTACGAGATTATTGGAGAGTTTCCTTGCTAAGGGCCGGGTCGCACTAGAGCCAATTTTGTTTATTTAAGTGATACTCTGTCAACACGTACTGCAAAATAAGTGCGACCTCACGTTTCCAAAACTCTCCAATTTTTCGCGGATTGCCAAAATTTCGCCAATCTTCAAAGACGCCGAAGTGCTGCCTCGGAGGCGACCAAATTTTGGCAAAGCGGCCAATTTTGTTTGTATAGCAATTAAGCTGCCATTCACTGTAGCGAAACGAGTGCTAGCAGCACTCCTGACCCAGTAGAGCGAGGCAAGAAAGGCAAAAAAGGAAAGTACGACACCTGGGCCCAAGCTAAGCAACGACTGCTTGTTCAGTTGTGGGCCGAAAACCACGAGTGGCTAGAGAGCAGAGAGTCACGAACGGCGCGGATTAAAATCTGCGACGATTTAAACGCTCGCATGAAATTAAGTGTATGAAGAAAATCAAGTATTTAATAGAACGTTTCAAAGAAGCAAAGGAATGGAACAGGAAGCAGACTGGAGGGTTGAAGAAGAAAAGCATGTTTTACGACGAAATTGATGCGGTCCTGGGTTGCCGAGACATTGTCACATTAAACAATGTGTACATTCTCTTGCACGAAAATGTTTTGTTTTTCCTGATGTAACAGGAGAAGAAGGGTCACTTTCCCCAGCGGGTTATGACTGATGTTGCTGTCAATCAAAGACGTTTTGTAACTGCAAATTTCCGTAGTGCGACCAACACTAAAAATTGGAAGTTCAAAAATGTCTGCCAAAAAATTTGACCGCCAAAAATTAGAAAATACAAAAATTCGCTTAGTGCGACCCGGCCCTAATAATCTAAAAAAAGAGCAAGGCAAGGCATGCGAGGCATGAACAACCCCAACATAAACTGCTAACCGTTAAGCTAACCGGGGAGCTATTTAAGCTAACCTAAGTGCTATTTGAGCTAACTGGAGTGCTATTTAGGCTAACTGGAGTGTTTTTTAGGCTAACCTGAGTGCCTCAAGGTTAGTTTTGTTTAACCCAAAATTTTGCAACTAAATCAGTCTATGTCTCACGTTTACTATAGAAAAACAATCAATGTAGAAACGGTTTCTGTCTTCAAATGAAAGGTGAATAACAAATGCTTTGCCCTGAATTTCATTTAAAAATATAGACAGCGAAACATTGAAAAACGTACAAGGATATAAACGTACGCGTGATGCGTAACGTTACTCTAGATTCGGGGGGGGGGGGGGGGGGTACTCAACAGATGCTCAGGTAGGGAGGTGCGGCCCGGGCGTTCAAACCCTGACCCTGTTTAAGACAATTCTCCGATTTCCCTATCCCGTTTAAGACAGAATTCAAAATTTTCGGGCCCTTTCTAAGACATTTAACCCAAAATCACACCCTGTTTAAGACTATAATGAAATAAGAATACACTAGTTTCTTATCGTATTTTAATGCATTGGCAATCACAATCTGTTTAAGCCATTAGGTCATGTAGGGATACCCTGTTTAAGACAGAAAGTGATGAAATAGATACCCCGTTCAAGACAAAACACCCTGAAAACCATACCCTATCGGGCCGCACGTCCCCGTTAAGGTCACATAAGGGAGTAACCCCAAGGTCTAGATCATACCGAAAATTACGATCTGTCATTGACCCGGCGTCACATACATATTAGGACCGTACAAATGGTTTCTGTCTCTAAACGAAAGGTGAAAACGTAAGGATTAAAGCCCAGTGATTATAAAAAGCATTCGTATGACAATTGTCGTTTTCCCCTGTATTTCACTCTGACTGCAAGAAATGCAATTCTATCTGGTGGTTACTTATTGCCTCACTATATCTCTGTATCTATCTATTTGGTAGCCTGCGAGCAAGCTCTCTTCGGGGTGGGGGACGGGAGGGGGAAAGAGGATCCACCTACAAGAGAGCTTGCTCGCAGGCTATTTATTTGGGGGAATTGGCGATGCTGGAGGTTATCACTGTTAAAAGATTGTAGGCTTTACGCAACACACAGTCAAATATGGCCCGAGTATAAGCTGGAAACAGCTTCTTGTTATGCATAGATTAACAGTGACTATCAAAAATAAACTACAAGTAACTGGCCAGTGATCTTTTCTCATGCGTTTGGTGTTGTATAAAGACTAAACTGGCATTCTGACTACAAGGGCAAAACCTATCTTTAAGTTAACCCTCTGGGTGCAACTTAGTAGATCTTAAAAGTGAACTCGATGAAAGACAAAAGTAACCTCCGAGGGGTTACCACATTTTTTCTGAAATGTGTGGTTTTACGTCTTTGCGATCCCTAACTTTTATATAATGTTATCGTGACAAGGAATTTTCATTTTCTAGGTTTGGCAACTCGTAACCCGCAACTCTAACTCACAACTCACAACTCCGGAACTCGCATTCTTCCCACACTCCAAGTATATACATGTAAGCCTTTTCACTGAAAAGAAAAAGGCTCAGAATTCAAAGCAGCTGGCTTTTTAGCAGGTTGTGAGCACTTGAGGAGAACCTTGTAAATGGCCCACAAATTTTCCATTATAGATGCCTCGTTACTAAACTTGAGACTGAATTTATCCATTAAAGAAGCAATGAGATGTAAAGGGAAGTGAATAGTGCTACTAAAAGTTTTAAATCTTACCTATTTTAAAAATAGCATTGCTGATGTCTTACTTCACTTCTTTGTCACTTGTTAGAAGAGGTTTCTCTCTAGTCTTGCTTTCCAATGTACGAGATCTACATGAAATTAAGGTAGTTTGGCACACATTATAATTACATTATCAAAACATTATTAAAGAGCTGCTACCTACAGCTGTTGGTAAATTTTAACCAAAGCAGAGTAAACTAAGTTTGAGTTAGCAGAGAGTTCGAATTGAGTTTGAGTTAGATAGTAAAAAATGACTAAAAAAAAGACTGGAGACAAGTCCAGGAAAAATCAGATTTTGTTCGAGTTAGAAGGGAGAGTGGGTACTTATTCAAGGGTGGGCGCTTATGATTTTCCCAACATTTTCAGCAAACAAGGTCAGAGAATAACAAAACAAGGGATAACAAGTTTATTTTGCTAAGACAAGACAAAACAAAGTGCAAAATCTAACATAAACAATATAAAAGTTCATTAACTACTGTATCTAAAACCAATTTTGGTTGATTTTGGTTCTCTTGCTTCATGTTGGGCTGGTACTGAAATGTTTTTTGTTGGGAGAAGTGTGGGGTGGGCACTTATTAACTTTTTGGGCTTTCAGGTTGGGCACTTATTCCAGATTGGTGCTCATTCAAAGGTGGACAGTTATTAATCGAATAAATACGGTACATGAAGGAAATTGTTCCAAACAGCCAATCAAAGTGACACTATCGTTAACTCGTGGATATGGCGATGGAAGTAACCGTTGATGCCATGGGTTTAACCGAAAGATGGCTTTGATTTATAATAGTTTGGAATGGTCTTTGAAATGTAATAGTGACGATGATGCCGTGAATGGCGGAGACGCTCTTAGGGCTCTTCACTCGTTTGTCCCCCATGGAAGGTGAGTGGGGGGAAGGAATGCAACTATTTTTCTCCGACTATCTACAAATTGTTAAAACGGATTAGCAATGTAAGAAACTAATATATTTTTTTCTTTTTCGTAAAACTAATTCATGTCATAAACAGGGTAAGAGAAGACAGATAATTTTGTCATAAACAGGGTCGAGGTTTGACAGCCTGGGCAGCACATTTCCACTTAGACTTGAGTTAGCCTCACAAAAATTTGAGGTACTTGGGTAAAGGAGGAATCAAACAAGGAAGGCACATTTTGGGTATGTCCTTGGGGGAGCCGGTCACCATTTCTTTTTTTGGTTTTGAGGATTCAAATGTTATGCAGCTGTTTGTGGCTACCTCCTATCTTCAAATTTGTCCTTGGGGTGGATGTTCCCAGTCCCTCACCGAATAAAATACTTTAAATACTGGTGGAATGATTTCGTTGCCCTATATGACCAGATTTAAAGGCAAGCAATTTTACTTTAAGGGCTGGATTACGGTAAACAGAATGTGTAGTTCCAAAAACTATCCATAACCCCTCCCCCCCCCCCCCACCTCACCTCACTGCTGGAGTAACTAGAGCCGAGTGTCTGATAGAAATGAAATGGCAAAAGATTTCGTAACGAACTGACTTTTTTGAAAATTGCCATTCCATTTTGATTTTGTACCAGAATTTCTGGATATTTTTGGTCGAATGGATCGGTTTGAGTTTGAAGATTTTGCGTTTCAGGTCTCGATCACACAAGGCACAAGGCCCTATTTGTGAAGGATATTCAAATTATTTTCCTTACATGTAAACAGCTTTCCGACAACTGTAGCATTTAATTTTTACATCTTGATCATTTTGAAGCAGCAACAGAATACTTCCTGAATGATATCAGTTTATTAAAAACTTGCCCCGTTTTTGTAAAACACACTGACAATAAATAAATTCATGACGGGAAAAGACTCATGAATTAAAAAGTTAAACTGTGACTTCACCAGATGAAAATATCACTGGGAGAGCACCTGCCACGATGGAGTGAAGACGTGTCTTACTGAGCTCCGACAAAAATTGGAAATTTTTCTTATTTAAAATGAAATTGCTTCGAATAATGCTTCATGTCAGGTAAACGTTTAAGATCCGGAAAGCAACTGACAATTTTAGGCAGCCATAAACAACGTGAACACGAACCGCCGAAGGAAAATAGAAAGGTGACGCCGACACACGAAGACGCCATGACTGCTGAAGTTCTGCAAGAGTTAAAGTCCATGCGGAGCGAACTCACCGGTCAAATAAGGAAACTAAGTGCAGATCTAATTGACTTCCAGCAAGACACGAACGCCAGGTTAGTCAAGATAGAAAGTGCAATGTCGAAAATTGACGAGATAGAAATCCTGAATAACAAAGCTCAAGTACTTGACGAAGAGGTCGACCGAATTAAGGTTTCTTTAACCTCTACGAAGTCTATAATTGAAGCGATGGACAGCAAAATGGAAGACTCCTTTAAAAAAACTTCACGAAAGTAACAGAGAACTTAAGAATAAACTGGAACACTTGGAAAGATACTCCCGTGACTTCAATATTCGCCTGATAGGGGTCGAAGAAGAAGAAGGTGAAGATTGCATGACCATTGTTTTAGACCACTTCACACTTCTCGGCTTCGAAGAAGCCCACGAAGAATTAGAAAATGCTCATCGCACAGGAAGAAGACAGGATGGCAAACCCAGGCATATTATTGCGAAATTGTACGCTAGACCATTTAAGAGGAACCTACTTCGAGCCGCGAAGAACCCACAGAATAAAAACCTGCTTAATGGAGTAAGATTAGTCGAGGACTTTACACCCGGTGATTTCGAACTCCGTAAGAAAGCACTACCGATGATGAAAAAAGCTTTTGAAGAAGGCAAGAAAGTACGTTTTACAAAAGGCAAACTGTTAATCGACGGTAAGGCTGTTCCGGTACAATAGTTAGATTAAAATAGACTAAACTAGTATGAAGCAGCTATTATAAGATATTATACTATTTGTTTTGGATACACTCATTTCGGAGCGAAGCTAAGATCAGCGTGTAAACAACGCGCAATGATAGTGGCCAAAACGCTAGCGAAGCTTGTGCATTGCTGCACATCCGCGAATTTTCAAAGTGTGTGCCTGCTGTTTTCCATGTTCTTTTTCTTCGCTTTATTTTTTAATGTACTATACAAACCAAATTATTTCTTTACCTCAAACACCTCAAATCGCAGTATAAACATTAGATCTACAATATTCATTTTAGCGACTTGCTATTTGTTGATATCCATTCCCTCTTCAGAGTATATATTTTTTATTGTATTATCCTTTTTTGCTTTTATTTGGTCAAATGATTACGGGTAAACTTATTTCACTAAACATCAGAGGCATCAACAACTTTCGAAAACGAAAAACAATTTTCACCTGGTGCAGAAAACAAAAAGCAGATATTATATTTTTACAGGAAACTCATTCGACCGAGAGCAATGAAGTCCAATGCATGGAAAAGGGAATGAGGCGCCCCATTCTTCTGCTCCCACGGGGCTAACAACGCCCGTAGGGTTGCGATTTTGATTCGAAATAATTTTGATCTGATTGTATCGTTGAACAAAAGGTAGCTGACGCATATGGCAGATTTCTCATACTGAAAGTGATACTCAATGGTGAACAAACCCTTCTAGTAAACATTTATGGTCCAAACAGAGACAATGAATTAGTTGCCTTCTATCTCTCGCTATTGCAGACTATTGTGAAAAATGATTTTGATACTATTGAAAATATTATTATAGGTGGAGATTTTAATTGTCCATTAAACCCCACAGTGGACAAAAGAGGTGGTAACCTTTTCCCAAGGCAATCTGTAATTAACACAATAGAAGAGCTACAATCAGAGCTGGATTTACATGACATTTGGCGCATTAAAAACCCTACGACACGTAGTTATACATGGAGTCAATCGGAACCCCCAATTTTTTCTAGATTAGATTACTGGCTAATTTCAAACTCTCTAGCGGATAATGTTTGTTCGGTCGATATAATACCCTCTATCAAAACAGACCATTCCGCAATCCTAATAGAATTTCAAGGTGTTGATGCAAAAGCTAAGGGTCCTGGGATTTGGAAACTTAATTGTCCCTTGCTGAGTGACGAGACTTACGTTGAAAAAATAAATTCTCTAATACCTAAATGGGTACAGGAAGGTGAGATCGATCTTGAAGACCCGCGATCAGTGTGTAATAAAAGAATTCAACGCTTTGGTGTTTAATTTTTTGTGGAATGGGAAAGATAAAGTCATTCGACGCTCAACGTACGCGTCTTATGATTCTGGTGGTCTTAAAATGATTGACTATGAAACTATTGTAAAGGCATTAAGATTAAGTTGGTTAAAAAGAATAGTAGATGTTGAGTGTTGTGGCTTTTGGAAGCATTATCTCAATTATCTTCTGAGCAACAAGGGAATTTTATTTAGGAGAAGACCAAATTTCAGAAGTATATCTTTTACCTTGGAGGGTTGCTAGCGAACCGTATGTACGCTCTTTTCAATACAAAGTGTTAAATTACATCCTCTACACAAACGACCGTCTTTTTAAAATAGAGTATGTATCAAATCCAAACTGCACCTTTTGTAAAGAGCATCGGGAAACTATTCATCATATCCTATTTGAATGCTCTTTTTCCAAGCATTTTTGGAATTTTTTTTTTTAATTTATATAATATTTATTGAAATTTATCATTTACAGAGCAGTTACTATTTCATTGACAATATTATATATAGGTTAAAATAATAACAATTGATACATTTTGCACAGTTACCCCATTTCTATTTTTAAGCAAATCAAATAATTCAAATAATAATAATAATAATAATTCAACTAATTTAACTAAATAAACCAATTAAACCGAGCAACATCAGATAAAAAAAAAGAATAGTAGATTAGGCGAATCAGCTTTAAAGACTTTTCACGTAGTTATCAATTTCTTCTCATTTGAATATCCATTTCTTTTCATAAAACTTTTTCTTACTTATTTTTCTTTCAATATTATATTTGATAGCTATCGTGTTCTGAAAACCTTGTATTTTAGGATGTATTTGTGTTCTTCTACAGTCCCACAAAAACAGTTTTCCAATGAACGACCTGATTTGACAAGCGGTGCCAATACAATTCAAACTCGTTCCAAAACTGCCTAGCATAAGTGCATTGATAAAGTAGGTGATATAGTGTTTCTCGCTCAGTTTCGCAGAAAGTGCATAATTCGTCAACTCTAAAACCAATTTTGCATAATTTCGCGTTTGTGTATAGTATATTATTGAGAATTTTATACTGAAAGGCCTTAACGTACGATTCGAGTGCAACAGCGTGAGGCAAAATGAAAGATTCTTTCAATAAATCATCTGATATATTAAAATCGCCTTTCCACTTATGAACAATATTAGGTGGCCGTGATTTCTTCGCAACAAATACCGAATAGTAATCTTTCGATTTCTTCTTTTTCACATCAAAAATGCTGTTATTTATCTGAAGCGAAGAAGGCGTTAGTGGGTGGATTTGATCACGCGTATTTTTTAAGAAATCAGGTATTGAGTGTCGAAGGCCCGCCCACTGTAGAATGCTAATTTTTCCAATTTTATTTGAAACGTAACCAAAGGAATCGTTGAAATTCAAATCAAGTCGGAGATCACGTATGTAAATAAATCCGGATTCATAGAAATTTTTGTAAAAAATGGGCTTTTTATCTATTCTTATTTCTTTATTATTCCAAATAATATTTGTCCAATTTATGTCCGTAGCGAAACTGTCGCGAAATTGTGACCACCACAGAAGAAGCTCTCGATAAAACTGGGAAGTGAATGTATAATCCTTAACGTCATAGTTACAATTTAAAAAGAACAGTCTTCCAACTGTTTTCAATTGGTGTTGTAAGTACCGCTTCCATGTCCCATCGTTTGCGTTGAATATTCGTTTAAGCCATGCCAATCTCAAAGCTTTAACCATGCTTTCTAAATCAATCATTTTCAGTCCACCTTCCCCATAATCATTTATTGTTGACACACGCGTTACTTTATCTGTTCCATTCCATAAGAATTTGAATAGCAATTGATTTAATTGTTTCACCAGCTCATTGGGTGTTGGCAGGAGTCAGCATACATAAACAAATTTGGGAATTAGAAAGGATTTTATTATAGTCACTTTACCAAGGATTGAAAGACCTCTGGAAGACCAAATGTTTATCAGTTTTTTAATACTATCCAGTCTTTCGATGAAATTCTTTTCTTTGAGCAGTTTTAGGTCATAAGTGAAGTATACTCCGAGAGCTTTTATTGGTTCCATAGGCCATCTAATTCCAAGAGGTTCTGTTTTATTTTCTTTGGATGCTCCGATCCACATGTACCCTCGGTTTTGTGCAATTAATCTTAAGACCCGAAATGTCCTTGAAAATGTCCAACAATTCAAATAAACTTTTGGCCGAGTTCATATCCGAGAGCACTGCAGTAGTGTCATCCACGTATTCCAATAGCTTTGTTTCCTCATTCTCGATAGAGATTCCTTTTATCTCCTTATTTTGACGAATGGCAATTGCACGAGTTTCCTCAACTACTATAAAAAGATACGGCGAGAGTGGATCACCTTGCCGGACTCCGCGTTCAAGCACAAAATAATTTGAAGCAGTTCCATTATTTATAGTACAGCTCTGTATGTTTTTATAAAAAGTTTTAACCCAGTTAAGAAAGTTAGGTCCGAAATTAAAGGATTCAAGACATTCGAAAAGAAAGTCCCATTCCACGCTATCAAAAGCTTTTTCAAAATCAATAAAAATCATTAGTCCTGGAATATTCTCTTCGACAGTATAATCCATTATATCATAGATAGATCGAATTGTTTCGCCTATATAACGATCTTTAACGAATCCTGTTTGATTGTGATGAATAATCTCTGGTAACACATTTTTAATTCTCGAAGCGATTACTTTGGACATTATTTTTGCATCTACGTTGACTAGCGAAATTGGACGCCAGTTTTCAAGGAATGCACGGTCTTTTCCTTTCTTCTCAATTAGAGTAATAACTGCTTGTTTTTGGGATGAGGACATCTCACCTTTATCAAAGCACTCATTTACACATCTTATAAAACTATCACCAATTAGAGGCCAGAACTTTCTGTAGAATTCAATAGGGATGCCATCATTCCCTGGTGTTTTGTTGTTGTTAAAAGAATCTAGAAGGCGAAAACATTCCTCGGATGTAATTTTACCCTCGCATGTGATTTTCTGTTCCTCAGAAAGTTTTGGAATATTTAATTCACTCAAAAAAGCGAGTCTTTTTAACGCAATATTCGGATCATTGTTACCAGTTTTATACAAATTATGATAGAAACGCTCTTGTTCCTTCAGAATGCTAATTGGATCCGTATTAATAGCACCGTTTATGTAAAGTTTTCGTATGTGTTTCTTTACGTGATTCCTTTTTTCCAAATTCAAGAAATATTTAGTACTTTTTTCTCCATGTTCATGCCATCGAGCACGTGCACGTATTATTATTCCTTCTGTTTTCTCTTCGTAAAGCGCCTCTAATTTTTCTCGGATTGTGTGATAGTGAGTAATGTTAGAATCACTTGTGTTTTTTTCTAATGTTTCCTTTGCTTTGTTTAGTTCCTTTTGAAGAGTTTTTTCCTCAACATCTCTTTCTTTCGCTTTCTTTTTTGAGTGTGAAATAGCGTGACCTTTAATGTTATATTTAATCCAATCCCAGGTTGAGCGGTCGTCTGACAATTCCTTTTGCCCTTCTGCAGTCCAAATTGGGATCATTTCTGTGACACTCTTTACATACTCTTCATCAACTAACAGAGAGCAGTTCATTTTCCAATATCCCGAACCTCTTAGTTCGGTTGCCAATTCTTCTATATCTAAAGTAATTGCATCGTGATCTGTTCTAATTGCGGGAATAATATCAGTTGATTTTACAAGGTCATTTAAATTGTTTGAAATTAACCAATAGTCTAAGCGGCAAAAGATTTTGGGAGATTTTTGGCTCCACGTATAACTTCTTGTGTTTGGGTTCTTAATTCTCCATATGTCTACTAAATCAAGCTCGTTTTGTAAACAGTCAATACGTTCCACAACTGATTTTCGTTGATTTAGATTTCCTCCTTTTTTATCACAAGCTGGATTGAGGGGGCAGTTAAAATCGCCTCCCATAATTATCTTTTCCTCGGTGTCGAGATTTTCCTTTCTCAATATATCAAGTAGATTGTTTACGAATTCTATTTGATCTTTGTCTTTGTTTGGAGCATAAATATTTATTAAAACATACCTTGAATCTTTTATATCGGCTTTTAAAATTATATATCGTCCCATGGGGTCCACGATTGTATGCTGTATTTTGCAATCAAAACCGTTTTTTATCAAAATTGCCACTCCACGTGAATTGGAGCTACCGTGACAGGCAATAAGCTCTCCGCCCCATTCATTTTTCCATTGAACAATTGTCTCAGCAGTGGAATGAGTTTCTTGTAGAAAGGTTATGTCTGCATTGCGCTTTCGGGACCAAGTAAAAATAGTTCTTCTTTTTTTAAAGTTGCTTATGCCCTTCACATTAAGCGAAATCAACTTAAAAGACATCGTACTTGCGGAAAGTAACATTGGGACTGCAGAATCCATTAATCAACAGAACAAAAGATGATAGCAGGCAATATAAATACATGCAAATCACAATTGCAAGAAATAAGCAATTTAAAAACAAACGATTCGCCGATGTTGCTCGAACTAAATGTATGATGCTAGTAAACCTAAAGGGGAAAAAAAGATTATATTCAAAACGGAAAAATAGGAGAACGATATAACAAATGCAAATAATAACTAAAATTACTAAAGACCTAATGTGATAGCAAGTAAACAAAAAAGGTTTGACGAGCGATCGAATAAGCATAGTCTAGTAACGGTGTGTTTGCCTCCTGAAAACCGGTCGTGTAATTCAATAAAAAAAAAAAATTGATGATGATTGAATAATGTAGTATATCTAGGTCTGTTCATTTTTCCTTACACCAACGACTTATGAGGTATTAAAGGATATGAGGTAAACAGTCATAGTATAATCAGGTTGCCAGTTCTTCTAATTCCCAAGCCTCACTGATTCTAAGCGGTCTGGACTCCTCAGTTTTCCGAACAAAAATTTTCCCATCCACAGTCCAAACTCGATTGATCTTATAGGCTCTTTTCATTTTTCTTGCCTTAGCCAGAATTTCTTGTCTGTATTGTGTAAGGTTCTCGTTTATGAAGATTCTTCCTTCTGTATCTCCCTGTGTTGACCCGATGATCTCTGTAGTATTCGCTTCTTTTAAATTAAATCTTCCTTTATAAAATTCTCGTCTCTTCTTGTATGTAGTGAAGCGAACAATTATGGGTTTAATGGCTGGCGACTTTCGGTACAGTTGATGTACAACGTCAATGTCCTCGGTTGTTACATTTACTGACATTCTTTGGCCCGTTTTGATGACAATGTCTTGCAGGTTTTCACCTTCGAATTCTGGAATGCCATGGATTTCGATATTAAATTTACGCGTATATTGCTCTAAGGCATCGTGCTCGTATTCAAGTGTTTGCACTCTCTTTCCCAAATCAAATACTTCGCTATGTAAAGCGTTGTTTGTTGAAACCAGTTTCTCATTTTGCGTTTTGAGTGCATCTACCATTTCAGTGTGAAATTGCATCGAGGTCTCCAAATTGGAATTTGGTGTCCTCTTGTATATTAAATAGGCTTGGAAGTTGCGAGTGCCTCTCGATACGTGACATTATGATAGGCATTCTGAAGGAGGGAATGGATCTGCTTAACTATATAGTAATTTTAGGAAAAACGTATCTGTGGACCTGTAGGTGTAAAGGAATTAACCCCATCTTAAATCATTTCAAGAAAATTTTGGAAATCAAATATGAAACAGAAAAATACATAGCCTTTAAGACAAATAAAATCCGCCAATTTAAAAAGAAATGGGAGATGTTTGAGGTATTTCATTTAGTTTAATTCTAATTTCAATTGTAATCTTAATTAAAATATGTTATTGTCAGTTAATTTAGTAGCAGTAATTTTAGATGTTTGAGGTATTTAATTTAATTTAATTTAGTTTAATTCTAATTTCAATTGTAATCTTAATTAAAAGTATGTAATTGTCAGTTTAAAAAAAAAAAGATGAAAATATGCCCACTGACATTCACATGCTCGTGTAACCTTCGTGGCAGGCGCTAGAAAGGGGAAGGGAGAGGGGAAAATTGGGCGCGTGAGAAACGCGCGGCGCGAGGGAGAGGGGAAAAGGAAGCTTCCTTTTCCCCTCTCCCTCGCGCCGCGCGTTTCTCGCGCGCCCAATTTTCCCCTCTCCCTTCCCCTTTCTAGCGCCTGTCACGCAGGCTAATGCTCGTGTCCCTCAGTCGTACTTCGCATAGCTTAATTACCGAAAGCGATTTCGATGCAAAAAATGATTTCGCTGAGTAAGATAAAAGTAATCCATCAAGCAACGGACAGGTACCGAACGGATAGCTTACGGCTCTGGAAAACGGCGATTTCACTGAAAGCCAAAGAAGGTTTACAGGGCTGTCAACCTCACACGTCTTCAAATATGGAGAATATGACTTCCCCGGCCAGCAATAACAAAGCGCCTTACCGGGGCATCGCATCAACGCCAAATTCACGGCTTCAGTAGGGGGGGGGGGGGGGAGTACATTAAACATTGCCAGCACAGTAACAACGAACAACGCTACACATTTCAGGTCAGAAAGTCGAGTCGACGACAAATGGCAAACTTCGCCAATTATCCGGAGGATTACAGACATAAATCTGGAGAAATTCGGCTCAAAATCGGGACATTACAGACATAAATCTGGAGACCGGGAGATATGGTTCAAAATCTGGAGACTCCCGGATTATCCGGGAGAGTTGACATCCCTGGCGCCCGTTTAGATTCCCTGATTTAAATGAAAAATCTACCAAACTAAATGAAAATATCGGAGACGCGCAATTCAGTTTACCGTAAACCACGGCCATGATATGCAAATTTGTTCCACCGACATTAATAGTACAAGTATTCCCAAACGGTGTTGAAAGGCAACTGTGATGCTCATTTGCAAATGTCTTTGTTATTACACGGAATGCCCGCAGGCAGGCCGTGTCCAGGTTTCGGTCGGGTATCTTTTTTTTCTTCGTCGTAGTCAGAAATCGCCACATTAATTTATGCATTAAAATATCTCCTCCCCTGGTAGGGATGTATTGTTCTGATTGTCTTCAACAAACGCAGCCCATCTTTTTTTTCTTCGTCGTAGTCAGAAATCGCCACATTAATTTATGCATTAAAATATCTCCTCCCCTGGTAGGGATGTATTGTTCTGATTGTCTTCAACAAACGCAGCCCAATCAAAATCTATTATTCTGGGCACATATCACGAAAGAGGGGACCCACTCATCCCTTGCTGTGTGACGTCAAATTATCATTTAATCTATTCATTAAACCTACATTAAATTCTACCCTCTCCCAGAAGGGATTTATTGCTCTGATTGTCTTGAACGAAAACAGCCTAATCAAAATCCATTATCGGCGCGTATATCACGAGGGAGGGGACCCACTTATCTCTACCTGTGTGACGTCAAAGCAAGTCATCATTTCGAAAAGTTGTTTTTGTTCAATGGCGGCCACATGTATGAATTTAAGACTCTGATCTGCCGTTTTCAGAGAGAAAACAAACCTATTTCAAGCGGTAAATCGAAATAATAGCTTCTAGGTAGTAATCGACAGTTGAAACGGTGGAAATTGGGAGAGTTCACATCGAAGAAACTCCGCTTTCAAAAACAGATCGCGGGATTAGAGCTAGAGGAGGCCAGACCAGTTCAGCGGGGTCATGACGATATTGCAGAGTTATTTCTGGTATGATTCCTAGTAACACAACGACAAGTATCACGCAATATATCTGAATAAAGCATTCAGACAATTATTTCAATTTCCAAGGGAGGATAGTTTTTAGATATCTGCGAAACATACAATGGGGAATAATTGGGGCTACATTAAGCATTCCGTGTAATGCCATTAAAGGGGCATCTTGTTTCTTTAAGTGTGGCTTTTGTACGGGAAAATGAATCAGAAAGTGGTAATTACATCGCTGATAACAATGGTGAATGGTCAACAATTATATTTCCGTAGACCGACGCGACGCGCGTGCGGCAAACAAAATTTTCAATTATTTCGTCTTGGGCGTAGCGGAATTATTCGTATGTGCTTGTAGTAAAAGAAAATTCAATGGATAATTCAACAATACATGAAAGGTCACAAACTTCTGTCTTCTCACCTACCGTCGATTCGACTTCGACATCAAGATTTACGCCTCGGTGAGTGGAGGCGGTGCACAATCGCTATTAATTGTATCAATGTGCATTTGTTGAGAATCTTTTGCTTCACCTTCGAAGAACACCATTTTGTCACTTCGTCAGACATTTGCTTCTAATGATGGAGAATGCAGCGAGAATGCGTTCAAAGCACTATAAAAAAAAACCCATCAGAAATCTAACCTGCGATCGCAGACGTATTTCCGGCTGTCGCTTCTTTCAGACGTGGGATTGGCTATTTTCCACTTCCGGTTACACCGGAGTGAGTGATTTATTTGCATACCAAACGCCTCTAACACTCGTGATGCTAAAGCATATCCACGAGTAAAAAGGATAAACAACCTAACACGTAAGATTGTGTAACTTGTCTAAGAGATTTTAGACCACGAATCTGATGAGATCTGACTCACAATCTGTTCAGCATGTATAACTACCGATTGAGAATTAATACTTCTCGGTCTCGCTAAGAATGAAATTGTTTTGAGAACAGAATTTGATAAATCAAGTCTTGTGTGTCTGGGCGGGTTTTTCCCAGAAGTCAAATATAAGATGACAGACAATGTTACATGTCTGCACTACACGCAAATTTTGGATCCACGTATCAAATTGCATGTGATGTTCAAGGTTCCACAAGGGAAATAGTTTGAAGCACAAATTTTAAAACTTTTCTCTAAGACCATTACCTGCAGTACGAAAACATTCCCAGATTAAAATGGCACTGTCAGGATTTTACAACTACGTTTTGTTGCTCCCAATAGTGATTAATATTACAATTTAATTAGTAAATTAAACTTAAAGGTGAGCTTACAAACTGAAAATAATTATTGTTTTCCAGTTGAAACAGCTGAGACTAGTACATCATGAATCAGTCATGAGATTTAAAAGCTTACCTTATTAGCTTTTCAATCTTCAACAGTGGCACGTCAATTCAACTAAACGGTAAGACCAAAATCCTTTTCTGGTGATCATATGAACTGAAACGCAAACATTGAAAGGAACATGAAAACTGTTCGATGCAGGAAGACAAACAAAGCTACACTGACAAACCGTACCCTGATGGCTGCGTACATGTATCATATTAGACCGCCAAATCAACCAGGAGAAATTCCTTAAAAACACAAATCAAATGAACTGATTTGACTCCTTACCTTTGCTGTCAGAACGAGAGGAAACGAAAAAGCCCAAAACAATTGCGTCCCGGAGCGCCACGAAGATGTTTTTTCGGAGACGCTGCACAAGTGAGGTCTTCGAGAGCCGCTCCCAACTAACTGAAAGTGCGTTGTTTCGAGGTCAAAGTAAAGGACGATGCCTACTATTGTTACTGCGCATACGTTCAGCGCAACTCGAGATACACGGGTTTCCCATGGGTGGTGCCTGCCAATACAGGAATATTTTTGCGCAGTTCAAAACTATACGGAGAAAACAGAACGTAGCATGTGCTCTTGGTATTCCAAAAGAAAATTGGGGATAACCATGCATTTTTCGGAGATAATTAAGCTTCAATTTAGAAAAAAAATCCCATACATTGCTTTATATTTTGGCACTTTTTAGAAATGTTGTTGCTTAATTATCGTACTAGGGTTGGAACGTGGCCTACAATATGAGACCCCCAATACCAGGCCCCAACATACGATCTCAGGCCCCGACATAACATATCAGGCCCCGACCTACCATAACAGGCCCCGACATTAACGTCTATTGTTTAGTCGTGCTATATGATGAAAACTGAACTTGGAATGCTTGTTAATCGAACGGTTTTTCTCCAACGTCTGAAATAATAAAATAATATACACAAATAAAGCGTCCTACTTCGGAACTGATCGAGCTGCTATTAAGGCGCACAGAATCAATCAACGTCTCCTTGCTGACCTTCAAATCCTTCGCCATCTTTCAAGTCTGCAAGTCACGCAAGCTTGTCAAAAACTGGCGCAGACTGTACGTAGTTCAGCCGAGGCTTGCGTAATTCATTGCAAATGAAAACAACGCCGCAAAATATTTCTTTTTTTATACAAAGCTTGCGAGAGAAAAGTCTCCCATGCAGTAGAGTACAAACTCGCTCTAGAAGCATTGTTCCGCCCGAGTGCTCGTTTATTTCTATCTTCTTCGTCGCGAAATATTTTTGAACATATTCAGTGGAGAGATGAATAACTCGGGTGCTTACAAATCCGCCTGAAGAATTGTCTCGCTCACTTCTACGAAAGAAATGATGTTCATTCAAAACTTCTACGTACGCTCCCCTTTGAAGTAATAAGAGATAATATACAGTCAACTCTCTCGTAAGCGACCACCCTTGGTGCACGACAAAGTGGTCGCTTACGAGAGGTGATCGCTTACGGGAAAGATCAATAAAATAAGCCTAATGCTGGACTGATAAATTAATTACCTAAAAATATTACCCTAGCAGCTAAAATCAGGCATATAGAAACTAATTTATTTGATTTTTTCACATCTATTCATTCTTCTGACGAAACTTTGTGTAACATTTTGGAACAGATCACTGTAACAATTCCCATTTACCTACAGATCTAATTATAGTAATCTTCTCTGTCTGTAAACTGTCAGTTGTCCGGGGTAGCGTCTTTAAAAACTGTACTTTTGTTGCTTCTGAGTAATTATTTACTCAGATCGTACGCGAATTGAATATGTTGACCCTACACTCTTATACCGAGAAAATTACGAAGGAATCGCATCGGTTTGTACTGAAACACCGGTAACTGTCCGTATTGCTCTCTTCTTCTTGATAATTAATGTGTACTCAAATTCACTTTAACCCATCATGTCAACATAAAGAACTACATATCATTTTACAGACAAATGTCTTTACACACGGGAACTTAAACTTTCGGTAATACAACTCAATAATTACGCGGAATGCCCGTAGGGCAGGCCGTGTATAGGTTTGGGTCGGGTATCTTTTTTTACCTGGGATGCCCTGAAGGGGCATACCGTGTCTAAAAACGGGTCGATTTCTTTTTTACGCAGGATGCCCTGAGGGAGGGGGCATACCGTGTCTAAAAACGGGACGATTTCTTTTTCTTCGTCGTAGCCACAAATCGGCACATTAATTTATTCATTAAACTTTGCCCTCTCGTACTAGGGATGTATTGTTCTGATTGTCTTCAACAAAAGCAGGCCAATCAAAATCCATTCTTGTCGCGTCTATTGCGAGGGAGGGAACCCACTCACCCCAACTTGTGTGACGTCAAAGCATCATTTGATTTATTCATTAATCTCAGATTAAATTTGTGTTGCCATATTGTTAACATGTTGTGGACTCAAGTGTGTCGTTTTTAAACGGAAATTTCACCATTTTGAAACGGTAAATCGAAAGAATAACCTCTAAGATGCACTCGACATTTAAAATGGTGGAAATTGGAGAGTTCCTGGCGAGGGAATCGTGCTTTGTTTGACAGTCTTAGACCACGACGCGAGACTGAAAAGAGGTCATTGAGAAGCTTACGTTATCGTAATGGAATTTCAGAAACTTCCGGTTATAGCCTGAGTCGCGTAACACAAGGGAAACAACGTAACGCGATCGTCGTGACTCAAACTATTCCACTAGCAAGGATAGTTTTATAAATCTGCGAAGCATACAGTTGGAATAAATGAATCAGCCACAGCATCACGCGTAATGCCAGTATAGCAGGCATCTTGTTTATGCATTAAAATATGTCCTTCCCTAGTAGGGATGTATTGTTCTGATTGTCTTCAACAAAAGAAGGCCAATCAAAATCTATTATTCGGGCACATATCACGAGAGAGGGGAACCACTCATCCCTTCCTGTGTGACGTCAAATCTTTATTTGATTTATTCATTAAACCTTGATTAAATTCTGCCCTCTCCCAGAAGGGATTTATTGTTCTGATTGTCTTGAACAAAAACAGCCCAATCAAAATCTATTATCGGCGCGTATATCACGAGGGAGGGGACCCACTTATCTCTACCTGTGTGACGTCAAAGCAAGTCATCATTTCGAAAAGTTGTTTTTGTTCAATGGCGGCCGCATGTATGAATTTAAGAAGAAGTGCCTTTATTTACCATTTTGTTTTAAAATAAGCTGTTACATCAAAAGGCAGGAAATCCAGCAAGCTCTGTTGAGCTTTTTAAAAGATCCCCGCTTAAATTTATTTAAATACATATGTAAATCAGTTAATAGCAGAAGGCAGACTTCTTGTTTTACATTACTAATTGGAAAGCTATTTCTTGACTAACATATTACTTATTGTAAACAAAAACGATTATGAAAGATGATCTTGAACATACTTTTTAAGTTTGGTTTTGAATGTATTAATTAAAACGAACTTATGCTTCTAATTTCAATGGGAAGGCTGTTCCATGTAATTGCTCCCTTGAACTTTATAGAAAATTTGCCTTAATTTGTTCTTCTAAATTCGATATGTACCTTTGACGAAGATCGCGTATTATGGGAATGTATACTTTCATTAGTTTGAAAAAAGTTATCAAAGAATGCTGGTAATTTGTCATGGTTATATGAATACATGAAAACTGCCGTCAGGTACGTATTTAATTCAAAGATCTTCAGTATTTTCAATGACTTGAACAGTGGTCCAGATTTTTCTGTATAATTGGCGAAGGTTATAATCCTGATAAATTTTTTCTGTATCCTGAGGATAGGCTTTAATCTAGTGGGATACGTGCTCGCCCAAATAATGTTGCAATATGTTAAATATGGGTAGATCATGGTGTTGTACAATGTGAGTAGTGTTTTAAGAGGTAAGAAATGTCTTGCTTTGGCCATTATGCCTGTCATTTTTGCCACTTTCATGGTGACATGGTTAATATGGTATTTCCAAGTGAGTTCTTCATCAATGTATAATCCTAGAAATTTGGTGTAGTTCACTTGATTTATTGGTTCTTGATTCATCGTTTTATATAATGTTTCTGGATCTTTATGACTAAAGAATAAGTTCGTGTCATCTGCAAATAATATAAAAGACAGTATCTGAGAGGATTTAGTTATATCATTAACATAGATCAAAAACAAAAGAGGTCCTAAAACAGAGCCTTGTGGTACTCCACATTTTATCGTCAAGCCGTTTGAGACGGTCAATTTATATTTGACAATTTGTTCTCGATTTGACAAATAATTCTTGAACCATTCTAATACAACTCCTCTTATGCCAAAGTGTTCAAGTTTATATAATAGGATATTGTGATTTACTGTGTCGAATGCTTTTGAGAGATCTAAGAACACACCCATGGTATATTCCTTATCGTCAATGGCTTTTGATATCTTTGTTACAAGTTCCATTATAGCGAGATTTGTCGAACGCTTTTTCCGAAAACCGTACTGATTTTCACTTAGAATACTATGCTTATCCAAAAATTTGACAACTCTCTTATACATTAGTTTCTCTAAAATCTTTGAGAAGCATGGTAGAACTGAAATCGGTCGATAGTTTGAAAATGATTTTTTGTCGTTTGATTTAAATATTGGTGTAACGACTGCTTTTTTAAGTTCAGAAGGGACAATGCCCGTGACAAACGACAGATTATATACGTGCGTCAAAGGTTTTACTATGTGTTTTGAAACTGCTTTCACAACTTTTGGAGATATCTCATCATAACCACCTGATTTATTTCCGTCTAATTGACCTATTTCTGTCGGTCGCTACTTCGTTCTCCGTGATTGCATCCAAGAACTATGAGTTTTGATTACACTCACCTAAATACAAGCTGAAATCCCTAAAACTTGCAGGTATGTTATTAGCTAAATTAGGCCCTATGTTAATAAAGTACTCATTAAAGTGTTCAGCTATTTCAGTTGGGTCAGAAATCGTTTTATCATCCTTTACGAAGTTATCCGGTAACTCTGATCGCGATTTAGTTTTGTTAATTATTTCATTTATCAATTTCCACGTGTGTCTTAAGTTTCCTTTTAACTCATTAAGTTTGTCACGGTAGTACAATTTCTTTGCCGTTCTTTTGATTCCGTTAAATCTGTTTCGAAATCTTTTATAAGTTTTATATTTTTTATTTTTTATAAGTTTTGTATAGCTTGTTTTTAATTCTTTTAGACGTTAAAATACCTTTTGTAATCCAGGGTGTTTGACTGGATTTGTGGTAGCTATTGGTATTGTTAACTAGGGGAATGCTTTTATCAAATGCGTTAAAAAGTGTGTTATAAAAACTAGTATATGCGTGTTGCGGATTTTCCTCTCTATATATGTGTTCCCATTTTTCACATTCTAGTTTCTGGTTTAAGAGGTCGAGAGTTTTGTTTGTGATTTTTCTATGTTTTGTCTTTTTCTTTGTTGTATTTTGGGTTATCGAAATTGTTATTTGAAATATGGGTGGGTGGTCAGAGAGATCAGTAGAAAGTAAGCCACTAGTAAAGTTATCTACCAGACTGTTAACGAAAATGTTATCGATTAAAGTTGCACTTCTACTTGTTATTCTAGTCGGTTTCGAAATCAGCGGGTAAAAAGAAGATGAAAACATGCAATTTAAGACATCAGTTGAATGCCGACTTTCTTCAACTTTCAGTAGATCGACATTGAAATCCCCCATAATGTAGCATTTCTTTTTTTGTAAATCAATTTTTTGAAGTATTTCAGATAAACTTTGCATGAACTGATCTAACTTATCATTTGGAGGTCTATATATAACTCCCACAATGATATTATTTGGTTTTGTTAATTCTACAAACTGTAATTCTATTATGTCATCGACATTAATAGAGAGATCATTCCTTTCTCTGAACTGGCATGATTGGTGTATATATAAACCTATATCGCCTCCAGGCTTTTGGTCACGCACTTTACCTGTAAAGCTGTATTGTGACAAAGGAAAATCATTTATATTTTCATTTTTTAACCATGTTTCTGTTAACCCTATATTACTGAAAATTTATATTCTAGAGAATCAAGACAAGCGACTAGATCGTCGTGCTTATTTAAAATGCTTCGTATATCTAAATGTAGAATTGAGAAATTAGTGTCTTTATATGTCTGCGTTAATCGTTTGAATGTTTCTTCGTCATAACAATCACAGTTATCAACATGATGAATAATGTTGTTATAGTAATTGCTGTCTGGATCTAATTGTGTATCCACTGTCAAGAAAGATTTTCCTCTGTCACTGTTTGAATATGGACTGAAAATTAACTTTTTAAGTTAAAATTTTAATTCTCAGTGAGATTTGATTGTTGAATTATACTTTGTAATTGGTCATCAGACAAATTGTAGAAAGGAAGTTGATCGTGATCAGCAATATTGTTATTATGTAGCTGAGAATCGAACTATATTGTGATTACTGTATTATTACTATCTTAAAACAAAAAATCATCTGTTTACCATCTTACTTTAAATTGCTTAAATCGATCCAGCTTCGCAGCTCATTGACCCTTTCAGTTTGTATTTCAGTTTGCCATTGGTGAACCTGGCACTCTCTACTGAATCCTTGTTCTTTAATTCTTTTAGCCGCTTGGCAAGATCACTGGCCATGTCTTCCATTATCACTAAAGGTTTTCCTTTCAACTGCCGCCGTTTCATCAAGATTCTTGTTTTAGTCTTGTTAGACACGAATTTAACGATCACTGGTCTTGGTTTCCGGTTACCAGATGACGCTTGATTGCTCAATCTTTGCCCAGTTCGATGAATAATTTCAATTTTTTTACTCTAAACTGTTTCATTGAGGTTGTTTGCTATCGCTTCAATAAATTTCTCCTCAAGATTTTCATCCTCCCCTTCATCCAGGCCAAGAATCCGCAGATTATTTTTCGGAGAATATTGCTCGTTCTTTACTGCATATTCCCAAGTACAGTCGATGTCTTGCTTCAGGACGTATTCCACATGGTTAATACTGTCACTGACGTCTTCTTTCAGTTCCTTTATTTCCTTTTGGACATTCTGAAACTTGGCTTCCAGCTCTGCTATTTTCGTTTCAATCTTGGATTCCAAGCGACTCGCTAGAAGGTCGAGTTTCTTGTCCAAGATGGCCCCAATTACGCGCTCTATTTCTGTTTGGAGGCTTTCATTCGTATCTTTCTGAACGTCTTGGCCTTGTCCCTTTGGTTGCTTCCTCGAGGACTATTGTTGGAGCGTCCTGGGGTTGATGGAATACTAGAAATTCGTCTTTTGTTCTTTGTAGTGTCCAGAGCGTTTTGTACGTCCGCCATCTTATCTTATCTTACTCTGCCGTTTTCAGAGAGAAAACAAACCTTTTTCAGGCGGTAAATCGAAATAATAACTTCTAGCTAGTACTCGACAGTTGAAACGGTGAAAATTGGGAGAGTTCACAGTGAAGAAATTCCGCTTTCAAAAACAGATCGAATAATCAACGCGAAGGATTAGAGCTAGAGGAGGCCAGACCAGTTCAGCGGGGTCATGACGTTATTGCAGAGTTATTTCTGGTATGATCGATTCCTAGTAACACAACGATAAGTATCACGCAATATATCCGAATAAAACCATTCAGACAATTATTTCAATTGCCAAGGGAGGATAATTTTTAAACATCTGCGAAACATACAATGGGGAATAATTGGGGCTACATTAAGCATTCCGTGTTAATGCCATTAGCTTACAATATCGGGGTTTGATATTGTTGCCTGCGTAACAGACAACTTGATTTCGATTCTTTGGGGCCTGGTATTGTACCTCGGGGCTTGATATTGTTGTGTCGAATAATCTTACGATATCGGGGTTTGATATTGTTGCCTGCGTAAGAGACAACTTAAGTTCGTTTCATTGGGGCCTGGTATTGTACCTCGGGGCTTGATATTGTTGTGTCGAATAATATTACGATATCGGGGTTGATATCGTTGCCTGCGTAACAGACAACTTGATTTCGATTCTTTGGGGCCTGGTATTGTACCTCGGGGCTTGATATTGTATGGCAGGGCTTCAAGAGGGGGGGGGGGGCATGGTGTGGGGGACTTCTGCTGGGGCATTGTATCGGGGGGCTGGTATGGGGGCCTGGTATGGGGGGCTTGGTATCGGGAGTCTGGGATGGGTAGGGGCCTGGTATGGGGGGCCTAGAATGGGGGACAACACCCGACGGCTATGCCATGCTGATGAGCCCCAACAAGGGTGAAACAGCTGTCCATGGCTACCACTGCCCGGGTGATATGGTTGTGCGCATGCGTACGGTATTGGCCATACCACGGGGATGGTACGTGTGTCTCAGTGCTGATAAGTGTTGGCTAGAATGGGGGGCCTGGGATTGTAGGGAACGTTCCAAACCCTGCTCTATCTCTGAAAATGCGTGGTTACCCCCAATTTTCTTTTTGGATTCCAATAGGCCTTGCTAAGATCTGCTTTTCCCGCATAGTCATAAGCCGCACAAAAATACTTCTTTATTATTGTGAACCGTCCACGTAACTCCCCTCAGAGGTCATCTAAAACGAGTTGGCTCTGGATTGAGTCTCGCAAAGATCAGAAAAGTTGCCTAGTGTCCATCGTCACCTCTGTGAGGATGGGTAATTGTGGTAATGACGTAATCATCGTGGCTGTCACGCGTTAAGTCATGAGCTTGTTGCAATCGCGGTCAAGCTCATATTCCGTTATTCAACCAACAGCCTTTTCTTTTTTGTTATCATGACTCAACCACTTCGACATTCTACACGTCAACACAAATCCACCAAGAAGGATTCTGATTTCTTCTATCATGATCTTCAACAACAAATGTCCGACTGGCGTTTTCCAGCAGAAGATTCAGAAGAGTTGTTCACGACTGACTCTCCCTACGTCACTGTGGAGGCGACCCAGGGGGGATGCTCGGGTATATACGTGACGGGGGGTCCGACGAATTCTTTTGGGTCTAAAATTTTCAACTTCTGTTTTTTTGGGGGTTGAAGATTTAACCGTGTATTTTTTTGTCTAAAAAATCTGCGCGTATTTTTTTGGGGTTCGAATTTCCGCCAGGGTAATAGTTCTTATGCAATTCAATCCAAAGTTCCCGCAAAATCCGAAAGCATGATTCGAATAACCTGCATGTAAAATTTCTAAAATTTCCATTCTTGTATTTTTGGGTGCACAATATAACGTTCATGTAATTTTTTGGGTGCAAAATGTTAGGCTCCGTCGGACCCCCACGTCACGTTTATACCCGAGTACCCCACCTGGGGGAGGCGACTTCACCGGTACAAGCCTGGCAACGACAGCAGCCATATCTTTCTGCACGGGATCTTACATAAAAGTTGCCTAAGAAAAATTAAAAGGTCTAAATTACTGAAATATACGCTGTAAAACTCAAACTATCCAGAGTATTTATTTTGTCTAAATCCGACTGCAACGAATTTTGAACCAGTCATGTTTTTCTGCCTGTGGAACTGTGGTACTGCAAAAAAGCAAAACATAGTACTGTATGTGGATCCGCCATGTTTTTCTGGGCTTTGTGGGATATTCAAATGTGGGATACATTACGTCGGCGAGAAACTGTAGAATCAGGTTACTGTTGGCAGCTGCCTTGTACCCAGGGGCCCGTTTCTCGAAAGTCCCGGTAACTTACCGGGCCCGATATGCGTCTTTGGTGATAAATGTTTCTTAACAGAAGTCAATTTTTGTTTGCTTTGAATACTAAATTTTAAAATCTTATAATTCTATGAAAACATTGGCCAAGTACCATGTCTGTAATCACTGTGTAATTGGCGAAAAAACATTTAAAAATATACTTATCGGGCCCGGTGAGTTACCGGGACTTTAGAGAAACGGGACCCAGGGCCCAGTTATCCAGTGCAGTGGCGGATCCAGTGGGATTGGAGGGACGAGAGGGTTTCTCCCTTCCCCCCCCACCCCCCCCCCCCTCCTCTCCACCCTCAAACATGACCTTTTATTATTGTTATGACTATTATAATAAGTTTTTTATGTCTAAAATTTTTACAACTAAACCGGGATCGCAATGATTGTTATGTCGGGTCGTTTGAAAAAGAAACTTTTTTTTTTACAAATTGTTCACCACTTCCGGGAAATCGTATCTGATTTATGCTGAGGAGACGAGGTTTCCAAACGTGAGGGTCCTACTTACAGTTGGTTGCACACTTCCCGTCAGTACCGCTGAAGCGGAGTCGGTCACGTACTGATTCAATCAAGTCGTAAGAAACAGGATGTCTAAAGAAGGGCCTTTTGGGACTTGCTTTCATCACGACGTTAATATTACTGAAATTAACATTGATGACAATTGCACCAAGTTCAAGTTTTCTGCATTTTTCAAAGCTGTGTCTTGTGTAGGCCTGTCCCAATGGCGCTGGGCACTCTTTGAGCACTTTTTCGATTTTGGAGCACTGTTCAGGCTACACCTCGATCGAGCACTATTGAGCACTTTTTCACTTTTGAGCAAACTTTCTGAAATTGAGCACTTTTCCGTATTTTGGGCAGCATTTGGGCATCGTGACAGAGGGCAAGTTCATGCATGCGGTACTGTTACAAGAGTTTTCGTTGAAATTGTAGTTACAGAAACTAAATTTTTAAATTGTACGATTGAAATGAGCCTGAGTTAGTATTGCGTTTGATGTAAAGCATTTTGAAACTTCGTCAGTCTTCAAGATTCTTCAAGATCTATAACGGCACTTGGCTTTATGACCTGCCGCTGTTGGAGAAATGAGCTTTTCTCGAGGAGCAAAGCCGGACCCTAGAGAGCGGCAAAAATTGAGGCTATAGATATAACGCCTAATAACGAATTTTTTGTTTGAAAAACATAAGCAGTTTACTTTTCTGTTCATTTCTAAACAACGCAAGGCTAATTCTTTCCTAAAAAAATTAACGGAATTGAAAATCTCAAAGGGAATGTTTCACAACTTTTAGCAACTTTCCAGCACTATTCCGTAAATTTTGGGGCACTTTTTTTGAGAGTTTGATCACTATTTAAAGTGTCCTGGAAACATTTTACTATTGCCTACCCTTATTATGTTACGCTATGATGTTTAAAAGGATAGAGGATCAACACCAATTGCCCTCGTTTCTTAAGATGTTGGTAAGTACCAACCGATGACCAAACCCAGGCATCGGACATTGGTTACGAGATTGAGTTAAACCAATTGTGAAAGTGACATTATATTATATTATATTATATTATATTATATTGTATTGTATTGTATTGTATTGTATTGTATTGTATTGTATTGTATTGTATTGTATTGTATTGTATTATATTATATTATATTATATTATATATTATATTATATTGTATTGTATTGTATTGTATTATATTATATTATATTATATTATATTATATTATATTATATTGTATTGTATTGTATTGTATTGTATTGTATTATATTATATTATATTATATTATATTATATTATATTATATTATATTATATTATATTATATTATATTATATTACATCAAAAAACTATTTTAATCTGGCCAATATTTTAGCTAGCACAAAAAGTCAAGTCTAGCCCTAGCTGAAGAAAACTTTTAAAATAGCGGATGTGTCACTTCAACCTTGTTCTCGGGCTCCATAGAGGGGCATTTGAAAAGTCATGTGATAAAATCGCCCAACCTGATTGGTTGACTTTACTGGCGATTCGCAGCGATGAGCGTAGAAAATCGCTGGAACGTGCACACTTGGCGAATGCCGCGCCGGCAAATTTAATCGCCGATATTTTACATGCCAGATATCGGTGATTTTATACGCCGATCGCGCAGATCGACGAAAATCGCAATCGCTGCACGGTGCACATCGGGCGATTTTCGCAGATCGCAGCGATGGGCGTATAATATCGCCAGGTGTGTCGCCGGCTTTACAATTACTCAAAGTCATAACGTGACTTCTGACACGTTCATCATCGCAACAAAAGCCAGTCCGGAAGCGGAAAGTATTCAGAACTGTTTATTTGTGCGTTATGTGGTCCTTTGCGCAATTGTATACAGAAGTCTCAACTGTCTCAGCTGATAACACAAGGACTATAGAACATCTTAATTTAATTACGTCACTGACAACAAGCGTAAAAGCTGTACTGTTGTAACGAAATATGTGGCCCAGCACTCGAGTTGGTTGGTTTATGAGATGCAAGTTGCAGTTTGACATCTTTTTCGTTAAGTCTTTCCTTTTTCAGCACTTTTTTTTAGATTTTCTTTTAAGAGAGGGGTGGGGGGGGGGGGGGGTGGAGATTTTGTCAACTTAAACCAACTTTTTGCGTTCGATAGAACGGTGGGTTGAGTGCTCAGTTTTATACTAAGAACAGTCTTTCAATCCTCTTTGAGATAGTAAAACGAGCGACGACCTCGTGAGCTGCCGTGCTTCCGCAAGGGGACGCGACGCACGAAGGCGGAAGCCGTCGCGTCCCTCGCGGGGGGCAATTATCGCGCGCGCTTGCGTGGTTTAATTAATTTGGTTGTTTTTAATTTACTCAGTCCCTAAGAAAAATTTGTAATCTAATACAGTTTTTCAGGATTACTTCGAGAATTCTGTTCAACTGTCTCAGGTGCAGCAAAAACCCGAAGGTGCAACGAGGGCAACATTTCTGTTTGAAAAGGTGTGCATGCTGCTGAAATGCGATCGGCGAAAATTTTCCAACAGCTTTTCTTCGAGAAGATGTAATACTGTAATTCTAACAAGTCTTAAAACTCGTCATTGGATGTCGCTGCAGTAGACCGCGAGAACAGACGCCTTTTCCGACCCTTGTCTTAGGACTGGCGGGAAAAGGCTTCTTCTCTCACTGGCTGTTATCCGCTTTTGAGAGTCATTTTGAGAGCGATTTTTACTCGGAAAGCTTTTCGCCACTGCCAGGCTCGGGTATATAGTAACTGCAATGATCTTTCATCTATTGACTCGGCTTTCACTTTAACTTATACTGCCAGCAGTCTCTTTCGCCGGGTCTCTTTTCCGTTGTGCAAAGCTCTTGAGCTCGCGCGATAGATGTGGTGGCGAGCTCGAAGCCGCGAGTAGTCAGAAACGCGGGCGCAAAGGACCAAGTTTTGACACCCGACAAGAAAATTACACAAAAAGCCCTTAAAATATTGTCTCCTATATGTTCCCAGATTTTTTAGTTGCCGTTTTAAAGGCATATTATGTCAGCTAATACAGTACGCCCTGTCCGGATGCTTAGCTGAAAATTTAAGCCTCAGAAAGCTTGAATTTACGCCCTGTTGTTGGCTCACGGTATGCAAAAATGCCAGCTGACCTTACGTAGTTCACATTTTTAACGAGAGATATTTACCCCTCTGTAAATGAAATTAGTTATAGTTTCCAGTATTAAGAAATTTTGAGCTGAAATTTTGAAACTTTAAAAACTAATGCATCCCTCAATTCTAGCTATGCCCACCCCCTCCCGGGGCAATAATTAGGGGGGCATTTTCTTACATACCTGGCTATCCTGGGTGTCGGGAATTAGCCTTCCACCCAATATTAAATCCCGGGGCATTCGACCATCTCGCTTTTACACTTTACAGCATCGTCGGTTTTTTTAATGACCAATTCATTAGCAAATGTGGTAAGTTTCTTATTTAATACGTCTAGATATATAGGCTCTAGGACACAAATGAGATTGCTGGAGTTGTAGAATGCACCTATTTTTACAATTCTAAGGGGAATAAGTCCTTGCTGGCTAGCTAGCATTAAATTTGGCTTGAATTAGCTTAGATTTTACCCCTGGGGCTTGGACAACTAGTTTGTCCCAGCCAAGGGGAATTTTTCCTTTGTTTTTTTTAAAGCCTTATTCCCGGTGGTCGGCCCCCGAAGATCGGATGGGGGGAGGGGGGGGGGCATATGGGAACAAATGAAAATGACTGATGTATAAATCCGAATCTCCGAAGCGATTACTACAGGTCATTAACGTGTAAAGCCGGCTGTCCGAACATATATACACTGAAATGAACCGTTGTATGCCCCTTGATTAAGTTTTGTTGTTGTTAGCGTGTTTGTTTAGTTGTTCATCATTGTTAATCATTGTTATTATTGTTGTTTTCTTTTAGCGACTTACAGGCTGGTCAAAAAGTATAGGGTGTGGTGGACCGGAGCATTTGAAAATGTGGTGGTTATAAAACACGTGGCTAACCCCCTCCTTTTGGTAGAAAAGACTCAGTGGCCCACCCTAAATGAAGGTTTAAAATTACTTGACCCACCCTATTAAACATGGATTCCTTTTTTTTCTTTTCGTTGCAATGCAATCCAAGGAAATCATAAACCTCCGGCCTTCGGTCTTGTTTCGTGAGGAATTAAGTTTAGCGAGGTACGCTTAACGTTACATCGCTATCACTGTCACTCCGACTGCTGGAAGCCAGTTTTGCGAGAGGGATATTGTCATCATTGAAGATATCACTCCCAGCTTCCTGCAGAACACAGTCTTCGCTTAATTGCTTCTGTGCTGCTGACACTCGATTCAGAGTGGCGAGTTAAGAGGAGAGTTTACACAGGTTTTGCAGTGCTGGGGTTGTTGTTCTAAACCCCAAACAGCTCTCGAGATTAGACCAAAGAGTGAATAATGTAATGTTTAAAACACGAGAACCAGTGTTTTATCTGAATTTAAAATCACGAGGCGCAGCCGAGTGTTTTGAGAGCCGATGAAACACGTGCCGTGAGTTTTTTTGAACGGCTTCAAAAACATTCCTGGAAAAGCGTGTGTCAAGAGAGTTCATAACAATAATGCTTTTGTGAACGTTGGAGGAGGTTTAATCGGGTTTTGAAACCACTGCACATGATGTTTTATCGACCATTTGATAGGTCAATGGGTTTATGAATTATTAATGAGGTTTTCAATGTTTTGTGTTGTTTTCTGGGTCCCGGCAGACTGTGTCCGTTTCCGATTAGAGCAAGCTTTCAACGAGTGGAGATGCCGCGGGTGAAGTAGAAGGAGTGTACCTAGAGAGAGAAACGTTTTCCAAGTTTGTAAGTAAATCGCTGTTAATAAGGGGGTGTTCAAGTGTAAAAAAAATATATATATAATTTGCTTGAATGTCGTGCGTTGTCAAACAGCAGGGGCACTGTATATTCAGCCAAATTTTCGGTTCAGCGGGTTGGAAAGCAAATAGAACGCGCGGATCACATGGAAATTCTCCTGAGCAAACGGACGAAGTTCGGGAGGTACTCCACTTCTTCAGTTTCAAACGGTCGGATTGGAACTTCCTGCTCCATTTGTACGAAATCTCAATTGTGTTGTCTTCTTGCGTCATCAGTGCGTCATCACGTAAGTCTTTTAATCTACCAATGAGATTACAAGTTTGGAACGAATGGAAAAAATCCTTTCCATTTGACACGAGAAGATTCCAAATTTCGAACCGAAAATTTTGGCTAAATGAATGGACAGTACCCTAGTTTATGCCTTACAACTTTTATCTTAAAGTTTGAGACTAATTTGCATACAACTCGTCGCAGGATTTTTGCTTTTCCGCCATTGCAAAAGCTTTCAACAATATCGCAACAAACAGCTTCTGAAATTACTAAAGAACGTTTGTAAATAAAAAATACACCTAACTTTCCACAGATGAATGCAATTCAGACAAATAAAAATAGCTCCTTGAACTCTCAGAAGGTATTTGAAAAACTGCTGAAAGTCGATTTCAAAGCGCTTCTCATCTACACGCGCATGCGCCTGGGGTGATATAGTCCCTTTAAGACTGATCTGGCAATCTGTTTATTCTTCTCACATTCCGAATGATGTGGTGAGGGGAAGGTCGGAGAGTCGGAGGTACTCAATAAAGTGTCATACCGGGGAGGTTCCGCCTGGAGAGTCACCCCTTTACCCTTAACCCTTACCTTTACCGTATTATCCGGGGGACCGTATTAAGCGGGGTCTCAGAATAAACGTCACGGACACATGTTGTATAGATAAAATGACTACAGAATACAGTTTAAAACCAACAAAACGAAATTTAACGCTTTTACGCCCCACTCGAATAGCCTCGCACTAAAGCTTTCCCAACCCTGCGAACAGAGGCCCTTTCCCGACTTATCTAGGAAGATCGAAGGGCCTCTGCTTGCAGAGTAAGCTTTCCCTAGTGTTTCTCTCAGTGCAAAGTATTCGTTTAAAATAGTCTTTGACTTTGCTCTGCAGTGACATTTTCGATTTGTGGTTCAGCCAGACGGACTGAATATTGGACAATTTATACAGTGCACAGATAACCAGCATCCATAAAACCATCTGTACAAACTGTACGGATCGTCAAACCGAACCCCTCGGTAAAATAAGACATGGAAATATTCAAGTCCCCTTAATGAGATGTAAGTTTCCATCCGTTTACGGAACGAAAGGTGTCTTTACAATCTCTACAAACGGTACGGATCCTCAAACCGTATAAACCCCTCGCTCGACTCATATGACGTGGAAATATTCTAAGTCCCCTTAATGAGATGCTATCTTCCGTCCGTATACGGACCGACAATTGTGTTTCCGTACGGATCGTGAGACTGTTTTTCAAACCGTATCAGTTTGTCTATATTGGACATGACTGTCAGAGAGGGGACTCGAACCAGGGGCCAACAGATTACGAGTCTCGGCCGCGCAGCCTCACCCTGATGTAGAGATTCGATTGTCTTTTGGCTAAAAGGTGTTTTCTTTGTTCGTCAACAGGGCATTTACAGGGTAAGTTTGGAAAAGCTCCAAGATGCATCAGAACCTGGTAACGAAATGGCAACCAAGAAATGAAAGACACCACGACACTCGAGGATAAGGACACTGGTGATTCATTAAAGGAAAGGAAAGTGGGAATCTCTGTTGGAAAGGAAAAGGAATCACTTCCTCAATCCACTCAAGAAGTTCGTCAGCAACACAAACTGGTCTTTCATGATGTTAATACCGTAAGTCGCTCATGTATGTGTATTCTTCATGTAATACAGCCGTTCGCCACAATGCCGAAAGGTAGTCTGGGAAATACCCAATAAATTTCAATAACAGCTCAGAATCCATATTTCCCAGACTACCTTCCGGCATTGTCGCGTACGCTTTTACGCTTTTTTGGACAACCTTTGTCGAAACAGCTGTATATCAAACACGAGAAAGCGTGTTTCATTAGATATCCAAACACTGAGAAGTTTTAAACGACTTCGAGATGTTTGGATATCTGATGAAACACACTTTTGAGTATTTGATATGGCTTCTCAAATGATCAATAATTCTTGGAGAAATTCAAGGCTAAAGTTGGCAAAATTTTATGGTAATTAGGAACACATATCCAAACCACGGTCACAGTAGTGACCCTCCATCCAGCAGTAAAAATAACATAGGCACGTAAAGCCTGCATGACCTATTTTGAAGTTTTTGTGGTTTACAAGGTTAATTTTTTAAAGCACATTTTTTTTTTATCCCAGGTGGGTTATGAGGAATCACCGTGAAAAATACTTAGTCGAGGAAAGACGAAGGGAAGGACTTTTAGAAAATCTAACAAGCAATCAGTTGGTGTTTAGACTAGTTTGTTCCGTCGAAACGTGTTGCTTGTCTTTCATTACAAGTACGCTCCAAAAAGAAATCATTTTGAAGGGTACTTGCTGCCATCAATAGAAGTTAAAAGCAATGAAATAAGAGAGGGGTTATTTCCATTGCAGGTGAAATCAGCCTTGCTTTTATTCATTGCCATTGCGCATATGCCACACATTGACATTCCAATCCTAGCAGTATCCAAGATGTTTGTCCAGTGAACCCAGGTTAACGGCCTTAGCTCCCACGAGTCTCCTGAACCTCAGTGGTAGAGCATTCGAACTAGTAATCGGAAGGTCTTAGGTTCGTCTCCTGATAGGAGCAGTCGGATTTTCTTTTTCCGAGTATGCCTGTATCATCCAATAAATAATACATCATTCTCAGCCTTGCTTTTGTTGCATTATTCATATGCATTCACACGTGACTGGCCAGAGAAAAGACTATATATATAATGAGGTAAGCTGTCCGGGAGGTCATGGCCCAAAACCAGCAAGACCTGACCTCAATATTCAGCTCTACTGTGGAGCCATAATAACAACTGTTATGGTGTGTTGCTAAGCAGTGCACATGATCTTCCTTTGTCTCTGTAGCTTGAGTTTGCAAATGCTATAACCAAGTCCGATCCAGATGTTAAACGTCTTTTAAATCCAGACTCCATGCAGAATGTCCCGTATGACTGTTTGTACAATCCCCAGGCAATACACAAGGTAGGGAGATTGCGTGACTTTTAGATGTAACGTGTTCCTTGTGGTCCTGTGACAGCTTACTACAAGTGTAGAAAGGAAAATGTTGTGTCTTAATTTGTGTTGCAAGCGTCATTTATTATTATTATTATTATTATTATCATTATTATTACATTTTCTTTACCCACGTGCAATGGATTACAAGCTTACGCAGTTTATTAACCACTGTAAAAGCTAGTCAGCCCTCTTTGTTTAGTTCCCCTCTTCGATAGGTCCCCCTGTTTGGAGATCCGATTTACTCCTTCAATCTATACCAAGAGTCCCTCGTTCTCAGGTAATGCATTTTTAACGGATCTTTTCCTCGGAAAGATTGTGCGCGGTTGCCTCCGCAAGCCTGAAAAAAAAAAAACGCAAAAATGATAAAAATAACGCCTGTTCTGCAGACTACCCGCTTTCCATGTAAACCGGCCCTAAAGCAACACGGCAATCGAGAGACCCGCCAAGCTGGGATTTACCGACCCTCTGAATCCAGACCGCTAACCACTTCATACGGAGGGAAGGGTGGCCTACGAAGTAGACGTGATCGGAAAAGGGGAGGGTTAGCGAGAAAAAGTGAGAGAAATGAGGGGACCCTCCCCTCTTTTTCACTTTTTTAGTTCCCCCCCCCCCCCCCCCCCCATCGCACTTCCGTCCCTCCACGGTTAGGGGTGGGGTTACTTCCTATAATGGACTTTACGGGGAGGTCCCAAAGAGGGGGCGCCGGTTCATTTTCCAAACAGTGGCTGGTCATCGAGCCCACCCAAAAAGGGTGCCTTTTTTCAGGCGGGAGGTATATAGAAGAGAAGGGATTTCAGGAGATGAAGTGTAGACGACGCTGGGGGAGAACTGTAAGTTTAGGTGTGTGCAAAGGATTACCTTTTCTTTTCATAACAGGTTAAGGGTGTGGACCCCGATGAGGAACCTTCTCGTAGAGAACTGGTGAGGACTCCCTCCCCCTTCCCCCTCCCCACCACTTCACAACCGCACCTCTTTGGCTGTGTTTTAGTCCATCGTGATAATGTAGTCTTCGAAGTGAAAAGGATATCGATTAACACTCTCTTATAGTAGTTGTAATTATTCAGTTGAAAGTTTTGTTTTCCCCAGGTTCGTTTCAACCCTAATAAGCAAGCTTTTTCGTGGCTTGCCTCAGGAGGCGCAGCTGGTCTGGCAAGGCTCCATTTAGTCAAACAGATCGAGTGAAGAAACACTGGTGTTAAGCAAGGAGTCATCAATCTTCTGATGCGGGCGTCAGAGGGAAAGAACGAGAACAGCCACTGGATTGAGAAGAGAGAAAAAGATGTACCTTCCATGAATCATACAAAACAGCGGACCTTCGTTTGCATAACCCTTTCATATCAAATCAAATCAAATAACTTTATTTCTCTACAGTTACCTCATCAGAAAAGCATGCTACTCACAAATACTTTTTGCCCTCTGAAAGTGGCAAAACATCAATTTATAGTAGCCTGCAAGCAAGCTCTCCGATCTGGGGTCTACCTGTCTTGGCAAAGAGCTTCTGTGGCGCCAACCACGAGTGTATTGGGGCGCCCCTTCCCCAATCTTCTCGACGTTCGCTTCGCTCGCCGCTCGCCCCAAATATATGTCGCACTAAGACCCTTGCTTACACGCTAATTAAAAGAATCTCTCTGTTGATCATTAGCTTTCACTTCAGCGCTCATACTTCAATTCGCCATGTAGCGGAGCACAATGAACAATACCCCAAGAAAACGCTTCTCATTAGCTCTCATTTACGCGGGGTTCAATTTTTGTTGTTACCACCCTCGGGTAAACCCCCGGAACAAACCACTTCCAAGCAGGCCTATCCCAGGGGTAGGAGTCGAATCAAGTTGAAATAACTACTCGCGCAAGAAATATGCCTTTCTTGATTAAGAGAAATTCACGAATTGGCTGTTTTCAGATTTCGTTTGTAATGTTGCCATCCTCCTGTAAACCGAGCAGTTAATTTGCACTGAAAGAGAAAAGATTCGCCATGCTATCTTGGAATCAGTAACATACTAATACTAATTCTTTGTAAATTTTGAGGCATTGTTGATAAGTTGGAGATTCCTTCCATGTTGAATAAAGTTAACAGATTTATACGTTCCATGGGAAGAAGCATTGTGTGACTATCCTACCAACGGCTGCACAGGAATCTAAACTAAGAAGGCCTTCGTGAATCTAGCCCGTGAACCTTCCGGGGGCCATGAAACCTGTGATTCGGTGTCGTTTCCAGAGAAGCACTTCAAGTTTTCATCGGCCAACTATTCAAAAATTCGGGTAGGATGGTGCTTCCCAATACAGATTTAGTAACCTTTACCAAGATCTTCTTTTTCTGCATAGAAATAAACCGCGCAAAAAAAACTTTCAATTAGTAGCCCCAGTCCATAAGAAATCAGAGTTTCTCGGACAATTCCGAGATGCACTGAACGTATGCGCAGTAGTAAAATAGGGCGCCATGCTTAAATTACAAACGCTTAAGTTTCCTGTCGGACTATAAGGAGCCATAATGGTTAAGAAAGTTGGTTTCTAAAGAAACTGTGGAACTGCATCGGTGGGGAGCAGAAACGACGAATGTTTGGTTTATCAACAGAGTTGAAAACTAAAGGTAAATTGGCCACCGGAAAGAGATTTGAGTGCTGACGTTTCGAGCGTTAGCCCTTCGGCAGACACATTTTATGGATTCGCTCTGGCGAAGGGCTACGGCTCGAAACGTCAGCACTCGAATCTCTTTACGGTGGCCAATTTACCTTTAATTCTCAACTCTAATGATAAACCAAACATTCGTTTATAAAGAGCCATAACTCCCGGAAAATTGTACAAGTGGTGAGTGACACACCCTTCACCCGATGATGCTTTAAGTCCTTCGACCTCACGTCATTTGACACCGGCCAAATACGTCCAAACCATCCTGTTGTCCTTTCGTGTTTAAAGTACTTTTATTTTGTCGTCTGTTCGTTCTCTGTGAGTGTGCACGGTGTCCAAGCAAATAGGAAGCACAACGTTTACTATAATTGTTTATTTGTTCCTTTACACATACATTCCTGTTGAGAATAAATATGGAATCTATTGACACTGGCAGGAAAACAACGTTTTGGGTTTTAGCTCTTAAAGCCATGTTCGGAGCAGATAATTATTTACACTTGTATTTTGCGCTGGTATTTCATATCTAAATACATTAGTATTGGATTGATAGAACGCTTTTCAATTGAGCATCCAAAGCAATCATTTCGCATTCCTTTCCTTCGCTCTATAGCCACTTCGTCAATTATTAGACATTAAATCAAAAACAATCCCGACTTGCTTAGAAGGGTTTTCCGCGTTTAAGGCCATTTACTTACATTTTCTTCGCGGTTGATTAATTCATTATGTTGTTTACGTTTTTTCGGGTATGTTAATGGTAATTACTTTGGTTACGGTTTTGTAATACTCAATTGAACACCGCTCTCCCTTGCTAACGGGTTTTCCGTGTGTCAAGCGAACTAAAATGAAACTTGACAAGGTACCTCTTGTAGTGCAACACGCAGGTGTGCTGCTCCTTGTTCTCCTATACTGTTATCACGAAGGTTCAAGTAAGTGAGTTTACAATGTTTATCTTTTAGTGCATCACACAGGTGTGCTGCTCCTTGGTCTCCTATTTTGTTATGCCTAGGGTTCAAGTAAGTGAGTTTACAATTTTTATCTTTTAGTGCATCACACAGGTGTGCTGCTCCTTGGTCTCCTATTTTGTTACCACCAAGGTACAAGTTAGTGAGTTTACAATTTTTATCTTTTAGTGCATCACACAGGTGTGCTGCTCCTTGGTCTCCTATTTTGTTATGCCTAAGGTTCAAGTTAGTGAGTTTACAATTTTTATCTTTTAGTGCATCACACAGGTGTGCTGCTCCTTGGTCTCCTATTTTGTTACCACCAAGATACAAGTTAGTGAGTTTACAATTTTTATCTTTTAGTGCATCACACAGGTGTGCTGCTCCTTGGTCTCCTATTAAGTTCTTACTAAGGTTCAAGTTAGTGAGTTTACAATTTTTATCTTTTAGTGCATCACACAGGTGTTCTGCTCCTCGTTCTCCTATTAAGTTCTTACTAAGGTACAAGTTAGTGAGTTTACAATTTTTATCTTTTAGTGCATCACACAGGTGTGCTGCTCCTTGGTCTCCTATATTGCTATGACTAAGGTACAAGTTGGTGAGTTGACAATTTTTATCTTTTAGTACATCAGACAGGAGTGCTGCTCCTTGTTCTCCTATTTCCTGAAAAGTAAGGTCCAAGTTAACGAGTTTACAATTTTTATCTTTTAGAGCATCACACAGGTGTGCCACTAGTTGTCCCCCTATATTGTTTTCACGAAGGTCCAAGTGAGTGAGTTTACAATTTTTATCTTTTAGTGCATCAACCAGGTGCGCTGCTCCTTGGTATCCTATTTTGTCATAACTAAGGCCCATGATAGTGAGTTTACAATTTTTATCTTTTAGTGCATCACACAGGTGTGCTGCTCCTTGTTCTCCTATTACGTTAAAACTAAGGTTCAAATTAGTGAGTTTACAATTTTTATCTTTTAGTGCATCACACAGGTGTGCTGCTCCTCGGTCTCTTATATCGTTATTCTCTAGGTTTAACCCAGTGAGTTTATTATTTAAATCTTTTAGTGCACGAACAATCTCTACACAACCCAACGTACCCATACGGTTATTCGACAAATTCAAGTGCAAGTCTCTGTTAACATTTTTAAGGACATGCAGTACAGCTGCACACTCTATGGGTGCTAGCGAACACAACTGAAAACATACCTCATCAAAACTAATTTCTGCAAATTTGTTTTCTATTGCAGAATGCTGCTTTACATTGATCTCATACAAACATTTACATAAGTTCAGGGCTAATGTCCTGTCTACGTCAGCTGGCCAGTAGGTCAGTGTTCTTTCCTCTCTCAACAAGGGAAACTCGTGTCGTTCCTGTGTCGACACAGGAAGAAGTTCACTAAAAATATCAACATTGGACATTTCTTGGTCTGGATCAGGCTCCAACAGCCCAGCCACAAACTGTATCACTACTTGCCATGCACCTTCGTTGATGTGATCAGCAACAAATCTTCGCAATTCCTCTTTAGTCATGGTGTCCGTTACATGCTAAGCAGCGAAAAATTCCTGCACTGTTAAGTGCAGGAAACAGTAATGTGCTTTGGGCTGTTCACTAAGTGAACGGCGCTTGGCGTCAGGCAAACGGTGAAGCAGTCCACAATCCTCCAGTCCATCAACTTCGTTTGATTCAAAGATTAATCTTCCTTGTTTTATCCCATTAAAAGCGATTTTTCCCAGTCTCTTGAACACCATTTCATTTTCGGGATGAAGCTGTTTAAGTGTTTTGTACATGTACGTCCCAAGGTCGGTTTTAGAGCAGCTGTATTTGTCATCACGATTGTGCTTATGGAAGAAAATCTTGACGGTCATGCTGTAAATTTCGGTCATCTTTGTTGGGAGCTGCAGATCTCCATCGAAGATAGAGAGCTTTATCAACTGCAGCAAGCAATGACATATGATAAAACAATTCACGGGGATATAGCACAGTGAAAAGAGGTTTATGTTTGTGCTGATGTGTTGCCATATTGTTTCTTTCGCGACGTGATCACCTTCTGTGAACTTCTCCACATAGTCCTCAATTTGCTCAGATGTAAATCCAAGAATTTCAACTGTCCTTTTGAATTCTAGGTTTCTAACACATTCCACCGCAGTTGGTCTTGTTGTCGTTATCACCGTACAACCACGGAGAAGTTTTCCTGACACTAGTTTTCTGTACAGAGAGTGGAGGGGCATTTTCGCCTCCCCAGTGTTCTTGTAATAAGAGTCATCTTGGGCTACGTCTGCCCTTGCAGTGAATTCATCAATTCCATCGAAAATCAGAAGTACTTTGGTGGGGTTTTCTTTAATAAAGCTCCAGACCTCGTCATCCAAACGTCCTACTGTTTCTGCGCGATCCAACAGCTCATGAAGATTGAGGTCTGTTTCCGAGTTTAAATGCCTAAATTTCAAAAGGAAGGCCATTTCAAAATGCTTTTTCATCTTGGGGTTACCAGATGCCCACATTCGAAGAAGCTTAGTAGACAGCATTGTTTTGCCAATGCCTGGACGACCAACAACGAGAACATTGTTGTGCTGAGCATCAAAGATGTCCTCTGGCCGTACAGACTTGGACTGGCTCGCATTGGGTGCGGGGTACACTTTGAGTTGTTCCCATCTATCTGTGGGAAAGTCATAGTTCACTCTGTCTTCATGAATTACTGCATTTACATATATTTGGTCCGTACTCAGATCTTTAGCTTCTGGACCTTCCCCTGGATTTGATCTAAAGGGTTGCTGAAGATCTGTAAGCCGCTCCGTGTCTGCTATGATATCGTCCTTTATCTTTTGTACGGCTGCTTGCAGTTGCAAATTATCTAGATTGAGGAAAAGGAAATGAACATTACACACTGTACGTGAGCCAATTTGTAGAAAGAAAAAGCTTTCCGCGGCCGAATATATTGGGGATAAAAATCTGATGGTGATATTCTATTTCACGTACCGCCAGATTCCTTTTCGCTCTTCGAACAAACTACAGTTTGCTAATTTTCAGTACCAAACTGTAGCCAACGCTCCCCCCCCCCCCAGCACCCCTTCCCCCAAAATAAATAAATAAAATAATTAATTAATTAATTAATTAATTAATTAATAATTAATTAAATGATTAACACAATCTGGGAGATGGGTATCACAAAGAAGTCTCAGAGCCATAGCCTCAATAAAGATAATAGTTATATGGCAATTTTAAAAAGAAGACAAAATCATGCCACTTCCTTTTCGTTCTGAGGTTAATCTTTGCACGAGACGATTCTTTGGTTGCGAATCAGAAGCAGACTTATATCCACACCTCTTATTGTCCCGACTTCTTCATCCACGTTTTTAGATAGAAAACTAAATTTTTACAGATTTGCAACTCATCTAATCTTAATTCCTCACAATCAACACTTCAGAGTTTCAAGTCTAGATTCTTCACAACGTTTTTGCTTTGGACTGCTTGTTTACTTTTAGTTACTTTCTATCAGGAATTGTACAGCAGCGCTGTTGTCGAATATTATACCAGACCGCGCGTGGTGAAAAGACAACGACCCAGGAACGTTTTTACTCTTGATGTTATGACATTTTTTCTTTGCATGAACAATTGTCTATCAGTTTGATAAAACTTTTTGTTATTTCATGGCCCATGTATCACATCGTATATCACGCACTTTTATAACTAATTACTAATAATTAATAAAAAGTTTTGCGCAACTTCCTTTTAATTCTCTGGAATTTCATTCACAAAAACAAATACTTCGTCTCTGTGGAAAGCGAGAACCTTTTAATTATTAGACTGCTTCCATGGAGTCTACCCAGTTCTTCCTCTTATATAGTAAAGCTACTGAATTAAAACTAACCTTCATCCTCACTTTCTTCTCTTGTCTTTTTCTTCTCTTTCTTGCTTTCTTTTCTCGTCGGCTCAACCTTCTCGCTGACGTCATCTGAAGATCAACGTTCAAAACAAAGCAGGAAGGAAGGGAGAAGAAAGGAAAATGTTGAAAACGTAAATGTTTGGTTTTCAATTTGACGTGAGTGAACAAAGATGTACTTCACACACTTGATACCCTGTAAGTCCCTCATTTCGTGTACTTCCCATCTTATCTTATCACCTTCCCTTCCCTCCCTTTTTTCTTGCAAGCTTCAAACCATTGTCCAATAGAGAGACAAAGTGTCTCTACCCCACACCTGTGGCGTAAAAATTAATCGTTTCATAAATTGCAGGGGTTTCAATAAGGGCCAGTCACCGGGGAAATTGACCGTCTGTGAACACAATTTTGCCCAGCTGTTTTAACATCACAAGCCATGTTTTCAATAAAAGATCATAATTATCCAAGTTAACTAGTGTACATGTACAGTGTCCTGCCCAGGTACAATAACCTCTTGCCCAACTGGGTAAGATGTTAACGAAACCCCTGATATTGATGCCTGTTATTCTTTCACAGACCAACTATCAACAGATAGTTTGAAGACCTTTTTACATCTCTTCATGAATCATATTCTCATGTCTGATTTTTACATAGCTAACTGGAACTGACCTTCATCCTCGCTTCCTTCTCTCTTTCTTTTTCTCGTTTTTTCATTTTCCTTTCTTCCTGTGCTATGGAGAATATTCAACTTTTCCATTTCAGTGCTCATGTGCTCGCTGATGTCACCTGATGATCAACATTCAACACAACTTGGTAAATATTTTGTACAATATCCTTTCCAGCCACAAGTATCAACTGCAATTTGATCAGATTTTAAATTAAATACAAAAACACAGACCACACACATTAATATTTTGTATGGTTTATTGGCAAGACGAAACTGATATGATACACTGTATAGAAAGACTCTGCAACAACCATACTGGCACTGCACATGCTGTTAATTCCATATTAACAATACCATAGCCTGTTCATTTGGGAGAGGATGGCACTACCCTTACTCCTTGTTTACACCAAGACTATACACAAGTAAATATGTGCTTCAAAGTTTGGCATAATTTCCTGAATTATTGCTTTAAATTAGTGTGCTGAAAAAAAAAAAACATTTCTTCAAGCAGCCATCCAAGGATAGTTGAGGCAGCAACTCTGAGCTTTTGTCACAAAAAAATTTCAAGTGACCAGATTTCTTGCGCCTTTTTCTGCAATTGTTTTAGTTGTTGTAGCAACAGTGCATGTGTGGATTCAAAGTGGTTTTTTCAGTTTACACTTGTAGCACAATTATAATTCAGTCCAATCAGACTTGCACTCCACCGAATAAAATGAGATGAGCAAACATTTGAGACAGTCTGTAATAATGCCACTTTAGAGTTCCAGTGCAAGTGGACATGACATTTTGTTCAATCTGACTTAAAGATGTTGAGCAAGGCAAGCAGTATAGTCACTGCCACTGTTGGTAGCCTCATCTATTTTGTTCAGTGGCTTTAAAGTTGGACAAGGCATTGACTTTTATTTATAAAAAAAGACCCTTAATATTAATGGCAGTGTCCCCTCTGGTTTGTCCTTGGGTAAAGAGTGAGGGTCTTGAGTAGTTAGATATATGAGGGTATCAACCCACTTTTCAAAAAATGATAAAAAATCCCATACAAATCCTTATAAATCCAATATTTTTCCTAAACCCCATAAACCACACATTATCTCACCCCAATAACTACATAAAATACTATTTCAACAATGAACTCAAAAAACATAAATCCTCGGTTTTTCAAAAACCTAAATTTTTATCCTCGGTTTCTCAAAAACCTAAATTTACGTTTTTCATAAATGACACCCAACTGACCCCCAACTCACAAACAATCATCGATTAAATCCAACCAACTCATCAATCGCTGATTTGAATGATGAAGAAAAAAACCGGTTATAACCGGTTTCGAAAAATTATGTAATCTAATTTATATGAACAACCAATTTGATCACAATGATAAAACATATTTTATTCATCCAACATTTCAAAACTATGCAACATCTGCTGATGGTTATATTATCAATCGAAAAAGATTAGAACCCAGAAAAGGATATTTGTCTGAGAACGGCTATTATATAATTTCTCCGGGACGTAACAATACATGCCCCGCTCATCGATTCGTCTATGAAGCTGTAAATCAAACAATAATTCCACCTGGATTGCAAGTTAATCACATCAATTCCAACCGTCAAGACAATTTCATTGAAAATTTGCAATTGGTGACAGCCTCTGAAAATATGAAACACATGCACAAAGCCAGAAAAGCCTTTTTTAACAGCTCATACTCTGAAGAAGAATTGCAAACAGTCAATAGATTAATGGAATTTCCACCAATGGAAGACAATGATTGTGAGTTTACACGCACAGAAAATAAAATAATCAATAAGATGTTTTACAGAATGTGTAACGATTTGGATGACATTAATTTTCCACTTTACAATGATTAATCATCAATGAATACAAGAGTTGTTTGGCTATATTTTGAATTCAACAATGGTTGATGTCTTTTTGGAGGGTAATTTGGACATGAATTTGAAAACCAAAACTACTTGGAGAGATAATTATAGTATACATTAACGAGAAAAAATGAAAAAAAATCAAAAATCAAAAATCGCATATGTGGATTCTTCTGCTGGTGAGAATCTAGCTAAGACAATTCCAGCCACAAAGACTATTATTCATGAGGATAAAAAATATTATATCCATCCAATTTATACCAAATATGGATGTTCGAAAGATGGATACATTATTAATAAAAAGAAATTGATCCCAAGAAAAGGAAGATTACATTATAATGGATACTTGAATATAACTATCATTTCAAATGATGGGAAAGTTAATTCATATTGGTCCCATCGGTTTATATGGGAAGCTGTTAATCAACAAATAATTCCAGATGGATATCAAATACACCACATTAATTCTGATAGACAAGATAACTCAATTAAAAATTTGGAGCTTGTGACTCCACAGCAAAACATGAAATACAAAGGAAATGAATGCAAAGGTAAAAAAATTAAATCACCACAAAATGTCCAAATAAAATGTGAAGTTTTTCATTATCACCCTATTTATACTAACTTCGGAGCCAATAAATATGGTCAAATATATAATAAAAAAACTAAGAGATGTTCAATTGGTAATTTACTATCATCTGGTTACATGAAAATAACATTACAACAAATTGGTTTCAAAAAGAAAAACTATTATATTCATCGACTTGTTCACGAGTGTTTTAAAGGTCCAATTCCTGATGGAATGCAAATTAATCATATTGACTCCAATAAACAAAACAATTGCATCAACAACCTTGAGGTAGTAACTCATTCAGAAAACATGAAACATTCTTATAAAGCCAAGAAATATAAAACGAAGATTGAAATTACATCTGATAAGCCCATTGAATCAATCAAATTGGATATTAAAATGAAAGAATCAGATGATGAGTTTACAGAAGATGAGAAGGCATTAATTGATAAAAAATACAATTTAATGATGAAAAAAATCAATAATGGTAACTTCCCATACAAAAAACATTTGCAAGAACATTTACCAAACATTGAATTTTGGTAATTATTGTGTAAACATTTCCTGAGTATGCTCAAATGAGTGTATTCAGGGCATGTCCCACAATAAAATAACACGAAAAAGGAACCCGCCAGATGTTCCACAGATATCTGGTATGAATGTTGTTGGCAGTCAACATTCATTAGCAAATCTGTCAAACGCACCTTTTGAAAATAATATAACATATAATATTATGAACAAATCTAATCTATCCAAATTGACCAAAGATCAATTAATAACACTTTTACTCGCTAAACAAAAACCGGTTCCAATGCCGAGAACCAAGAAAGTGAGACCAATACCCTATCCACGAAAATCAGTCAAACAAATGGTAAAAGATTATGAGAATACAATCATCAAACCACCTGTTCAATTTAGAGATGGACCTCAACCTTTGCCGAGAAACAACATAATTCCTCCTCCAAAACAATTTGCTGATACACCAGTCCCGAAGCCAAGGATGAAGAAAATGGCTCCAGTTCCAACACAAAGAACCCAAATCACAGAAGTTGCAAGAGCATTCAAGGGATATACAAAATCTTATGAAGTTGGAATTAAAAATGAAACAGATCCTTTGATTCAAATGAGTTCAACCAGATTAGCTATTGCTCATTTTATGAAACAATTATTAACTCAAATGAAAGGAATTAAATTTATTGAAACTTTGACAATTTATTTTGAACAACAAAAAGGAAACCAAACTGTCTCCAGAATTGGATATTTTAATAGTAAACCAAAAACAATAACTAATGCCAATGATTTTCAAGAATCTTTGGATGTTAATGTTGAACAAATTATGAATGATATTCACAAATGGATTAGTGAAGGTTCAGCTTGGATAATTAAATCAATCAATGGACATTACATCAATATTATCAAATATGAGCCACTTACTGGAAGTTCATGCATTGAACTACCAACTGAATTACAAAATAGTAAACATGGATTGATTAATCTAAAGAATAAAGATAATGAATGCTTTCGTAGGTGTCACGTTAGACATTTGAATCCACGAGAAAATAATCCACAACGAATCAAAAAAACTGACAAAGCATTCATGCCACAATTGGATTACCAAGGAATTGAATTCCCTGTTTCAGTCAAACAATACAACAAAATTGAAACCCAAAACAATATTAACATCAACGTATTCGGTTATGAAAACAATCAAACTTATCCAATTTATGTTTCAAAAGAAAAGTTTGATGATGTATTGAATTTGCTGTTAATCTCAGATGATGAAAACAAACATTATGTTTATATTAAAAATTTTAATAGATTTATGTATCGAAAAACAAGAAATAAAAATAAGAAACATTTTTGTATGCATTGCCTTCAATGTTTCTCCAAGGAAGAAATATTGTTGAAACACAAGGAAGTATGTATTGAAATCAATGGTGAACAATCAATCAAAATGCCTGAAGTTGGCTAAAAATAAAATTTACAAATTATAATAAACAAATGCAAGCGCCATTCGTGATATACGCAGATTTTGAAGCAATCACTGAACCAATTCATGGTTGTAATCAATCTAACCAACAATCTTTTACTGAAGCTTATCAAAAACACACTGATTGCGGTTATGGTTACAAAGTTGTTTGCTGCTATGATGACAAATATTCCAAACCAATAAAATATTATCGTGGAGAAAAAGCTGTTTACAAATTCATGCAAGCAATGCTTGATGAAGTCAAATATTGCAGACAAACTATTAAATACAAATTCAATAAACCATTAGTTATGTCTCCAGAAGATGAAGACAAATTTCAAAAAGCAACATCTTGTCATATTTGTGGTAAAAAATACAAGAAAACTCCTAGGTCGGGTAATTCCTCCGGAAGGGGGAAACGTGTTAGAGATCATTGTCATATTACTGGTGAATTCCGTGGCTCAGCCCATAATCAATGTAACAGGGATTTTACAATAACTAACAAAATCCCTGTAATATTTCATAATTTGAAAGGATATGATGGTCATTTTATAATGCAAGAAATTGGTAAAATTATTGAGACCAATACTTATGTGGATAGAAAAGGTGAAACCAGACAACACAAAATTAATGTAATCCCAAATAATATGGAGAAATAAATGGCTTTCATGTTGGGTTATAATTTAGTATTTATTGACAGTCTTCAGTTTATGAATCAATCATTGGCAAATCTTGTAAAGAATCTACCAGAAGATGCATACAAATATACCAATGAAGTCTTCAAAGGTGAAAAACTGCAATTAATGAAACAAAAAGGAGTTTATCCGTATGATTATATGAGTAATTTTGATAAATTCAATGATACTCAATTACCAACCAAAGATGAATTTTACAGTCAAATGAATAATACTAATATCACAGATGAAGAATACAGTCATGCACAAAATGTTTGGAATACATTTCAATTGAAAACCATGGGCGAATACCATGATTTATATCTCAAATCTGATGTATTATTGCTGGCTGATGTATTTGAAAATTTCAGGAAAACATGTTTGGAATACTATAGATTGGATCCTTGTCATTATTTCACATCTCCAGGATTGAGTTGGGATGCAATGTTGAAAATGACTGAAGTCAAACTAGAATTAATCAATGATGTGGATATGTATCAATTTGTTGAAAAGGGCATGCGTGGAGGAATCAGTTACATAGCCAATAGATACGGCAAAGCTAACAACAAATACATGCAAAATTGGAATCCAAATGAATCCAGTAAACATATCATGTATTTGGATGCCAACAATCTATATGGATGGGCTATGTCACAACATCTTCCAACTGGGAATTTCAAATGGTTGAATAAACAGCAAATAAAAAACATTAATTGGAAAACAATTCCCAAAGATAACAAGACTGGATACTTATTGGAAGTTGATTTAGATTACCCAAATGAATTACATGATTTACACAATGATTATCCATGTGCTGCTGAACAAATCAAAGTGGCACCAAATATGCTGTCAGATTATTGTCAAAGAGTTGCAGATAAATTTGGAATCAAAAGTGGACAAGTTAAAAAACTGATTCCAACATTGGGAAACAAATCAAAATATGTATTGCATTATCGTAATCTGCAATTATATCGTGAATTGGGTTTGAAATTGAAGAAAATATATCGTGTTCTATCATTTGACCAATCACCCTGGTTGAAGACATACATTGATTTCAATACACGACAAAGAACTAATGCAAAGAATGCTTTTGAGAAAGATTTCTTCAAACTGATGAACAATAGTGTCTTTGGTAAAACCATGGAGAATATCAGAAAACGAGAAGACATCAAATTGGTTACCAATGAGAAACAATTATTGAAAATGACTTCCAAACCAACATTCATCAATAGCAAAATCTTTAATGAAAACTTGGTTGCAGTCCATAAAATAAAGGAATCGTTGACACTCAACAGACCAGCCTATGTTGGTATGTGTATCCTTGATTTGAGTAAAACACTCATGTATGACTTCCATTACAATTTCGTTAAAAACAAATATGGTAACAAAGCCAAATTACTATTCACGGATACAGACAGTTTGACATATGAAATTGAAGCCGAAGATGTGTATCAAGATTTTTGGAATAAAAAAGAAATGTTTGATAACTCGGATTATCCATCAAATCATCAATTTTATGACTCCACAAACAAGAAAGTTATTGGAAAATTCAAAGATGAAGCCGCTGGTGTACCCATTACTGAATTTGTGGGATTGAGATCCAAGATGTACTCATACATCAAAGATAACAACAATGGTGGAAAAACAGCCAAAGGAATCAAAAAGAATGTGATCAAAAATGATATTCAACATTCTGATTACAAAGATGTGTTGTTTAATGAGAAACAATTATTTCACCAAATGAAAACAATCAGAAGTAACCATCATGAACTTGGTAGTTACACCATCAACAAAACATCATTGTCATGTTTTGATGATAAACGATATTTGTATCCTGATGGAATACACTCATTGGCCTATGGTCATTATGCTATCCAATGATAGTATCAACTTGTGATCAAAACATTGCAACAAAAACTTGTGATTTTAATCTTTTTGACAATTATTTGATTTCGATATTTTTATTTCGAGATTTTTGCTCATATTTTGTGGTAAATATTTGATTTCGAGACTTCGACTCATCTTTTCCCCTAGGTCGGGATAATTCCTACCGGAAGGGGTAATATTTGGTTTGTTGTTTGTCACATATTTGATTTCGAGACTTTGAATCATTCTTTGTGTTTTCAATATTTTCGAAAACATTTTTGTGTAATTATATTATATACTATATTTATACAAAAATGAAATCCATTTTGAAAAAACCAAAAGATGTTTCCAAGCAGGTGGAATCATCTCTGTGTCAAAGCCTGCATTGCAAAGATGAATGTGAATTTTGTGGATATCATGATGAATCCAAAGTTGAAACACAACAATCAATGCCTGAATGTTGTGAATCACAAAATTTGAGAAACATGGAATGTCAAATAACGTGTGTTGCTTGTGGACAGGTTGTTGGTGAAGATTACAAAACAGAATACATCAATTTTCATGCTAATTTGTTCAAAATATACAAGAAAACAGTGTATAATAGAAAATACCATTTGTCGCATACATTAGATCAAATTATTTTGAAAAACAAAGTTGAAATCAGTTGTTCAACCAATTTCAAAATTCATAAAATATTCGTTGAAATAAACAAAATACTGCCACAAATCAATGGTAAAAGAAAGAGAATAATCAGTTTGAAATATCTTTTGCATAGAATATTGCAATTTATGAAAATTGATTCTTCCCAAATTGAGTTGACAAAATCCAAAAAAAAAAAAAAATTATACAATGTTTATTGGGATAAAATTATGGACATTATTGGCCCCCAAATCATGCACATTATTAATCAAACATAAGTGAATATCTGATATTTTTTATCATATTTGTTACCCCATTTATCGACAATCGGCGAATTATCCAAAATGAAATCATCATTTTGAGTAAGCTTGTTTGTCAAATCATCTCTATCAAAATGTCCATTTCTCATTATTTCTTTTATTTCATTTAATAAATGTCCGTAAGTTTGAAAAGCATATTGGCATTGATAAAGTTTGATTTCAACTTTTTTATGCTTCATATAAGCTTGAATTATAACAGACACCGATGATATTGCCAATAATGAAGCTCCACTGGTTGCAACCGATGATGCAATACCACCAGTTGCAAATACAATGGATGAAATATTACCAGCGAATTCCCATTTTTTGAATCTTTTGTATGCACTTTTGTACATCCACATCTTTTTGTGATATGACATGTAATAAGCTTTCAATTCATCAATTTCTTCTGTTGATAATCGATTTGAAATATGATTGAAATCAATTATTAATTTCTTCTTTTGCATATATTATATGGTTATCTTATTTCTGATGCAATAATAGAGACCAGTTATTTGACCCAAAAACATGCATTTTTTCATCCAAGGATATGTTTTTTTCTCATTAATGGTGTACATGTATCCTTTGTCATGATGATATTTGTTGTAAAATTGACCATAAGCATCATGTAATATTCCATGTGATCTGATATATGGTTGCCAACCAAATAATTTATAGAGAATAGCTGTTAACCATCCATCTCCAGGTCCAATTAATCCGATTCCATCATGAATTAACTCTTTGTAAACTTCATCAGGTAAACCTGTGTTGTAATGTTTTTCATACAAATATGTGAATATTACGATACTTTTTATCATGCATTCCTGTCTGGGCAATATTGGAAGACTCAATTTACGGTGAAAATCTATCATCGATGTTCGAATGTGTTCTTGCAATTCTGACAATTCTTTCATTATACAATTTGATTACAATATTTTTATTCATTATTGTCAGGTAATTGTATCCTAATATATTCAACAAAATACTTCATTGTCCAATCAGATGGATGATTGTTGAAGTAGCAATAATAGTTTTCAAATGACACATCAAAGAAGAATTCCAATTGATCAAATGATGATGACACCAAACCGGATTTGGAATGATGATATCTATCATTTCTCCTGATATATGTGTTTGTCACAATGATTTCTTGCAATGTATTGATTCCTTTAATGTCATCTTTACTCAATAATTTTATCCATGTGTAATTTGTTTTTGGTATTGTACCACTTTTTCTTCCTATTCTCATTGCAACTTGATTGTTGAGAAACGTTACAGCTTCCTGAGCTTGTTGAGCTTTAAACTGAGCCAGAGCTTGTTGTATTTGTGTTTCAACATATGGTTTGATGATGTCCTCATTGTTGTTAATTAATTGTTGGAGTGAAACTGCATGATTTGAATTAACTCCATCTTTTATCACCAAATGTCTGTTTTCTGTATCCAAATGACCATCATCATTCAGATGTATTGGTTCTCTATATTTGAATCCATCTGGTAAGTTGTCATAAGTTACTGTGTATTCTATTTTATCTCCATTTTCATCAAGAATATGGTTTCCATTTTCATCTTCAACGTATGGCATTATATTAATAGTGTTGATAAATAAATTTCAAAAGTTCCTCTGACTTCTCTGTTTATAATTGGAGAAGTAAACCCTGGACGTCTTTTAAAAATCCCCATTTGAATTATCATGGGTTTGATTGTTGTATTTGTAGTTACAAAATTTCTCCCAATTTTCATATTAAATTGTATTAAATGGGAAAATAAAGTTTTACTGTTAGCAATGGCGACAAAAGAAAATTGGTATTGATTTTTTGTATTAATTACAATATTTTTTATTTTAACCGGGCCTAATGTTCCAAAATTGAAACCATGTACATTTTCAAAAACTCCATTTTTTATGTTGCCGTTAACAACACTTGAAGTTTCAATATTTGACAACCAACTTTTATTGTCAGCATGATATCTTTCAAAAAAATCAGAGTATAATACTTTCAATTCAAAAGTACCATTAACAGCAGTTCCTGCTCCAATGCTATCCATGATTGATATTGAACTAATACTGACAAATTTTGTTGATTTAGGCAAAGCGAATGTATTGCTTCCACTTATTATGTTTCCAATTTTGTGGTATGTGTCAGTGTTGGTTGTTTCACCTTGTTTTTTCCCATTTATCAAAATTTGTGCATTTGCAACTTGTTGATTGCTTTGGAAAACAATGGAGTATAGATTGAAAAAGTTATTTCCATCAGCAGCGATTTGAAAATTATTTGTTGGATTTGTTCTTTGGAAAACACCACTGGCAATAGTTCCAGTGTATTTCGTTTTGAATAAGTTGGTAAAATAACCCAAATTCATTGCTTCAGAATCAAATATCGGATTTATTAAACCAGAAATAATCTTATTATTCATATCCAAATTGACTTGCATCTGCATATCTCCATTTTTATATTCAAACATGACATTGTCCAAGCCATCATACACTCCTGGATAAACGCTATCTGACCAATCTTTTACCCCATAAACAACCAGATGACATTGTACTGGAGTCGCTGTAGCTGTTCCATGCATCGTCAAATAGATGTAATTTGGAGTTTGTTTGCTGTTGTTATTGAATTGAACCAATAGCTTGCTATAAGCAGTGAAATCACGCTGTACAGCTTTGTGGATGTATGCTTCAGAAGCTGTACATGATAATTGAATATTAGTCATTTCTGGTGGGTAGAATTCAAACACAATTGTGTATGTTCCAATAGCAAGAGTATAAATATTGAAACCTATCCTTGATCTGTAATCATTGCTTCCACTGTCTTTAATCAATGTGATATCATAAGCTTTTTTATTCTGATGTGGGGATTGATTGAAAGCAGCTATTCCATTCACTGTGATATTATATTCTGAACTGCTTTCATCGGTATCTGTAAGATATTTGAATTCATTTGTTTTATGGCTGCTGACAAGATGACTTTGCTCCAATTTGTCATCAAAATATTTTTTGGTAGTAGCATCATTATCATCAGTTGGTTGAGCCATATCTTTGATTTGTTTATTATTCATATCAAGGTTTCCAGTCATTGCAACACTTCCATCTTTTTTCAAATATACACTCAAATCACTTCCAACAGATGGTATTTTAGCTATTTCTGTATCAACATATGCTTTAGTGGAAGCATCATTGGGATCGGAAGGATTTCCAAGAATCATTATTTTATGACCTCTCATATCTAAATCACCACCAATAGCATTGGGTGTTAACCTGTTGAGAAAGTTATGATCAACGTAGTGTTTATTAACAGCATCGTTATCATCAGTTGGTTGAGCCATATCTTTGATTTTATGATTGTCCATATCAAGGTCACTATTGGAGACTTTTTGTAAATATTTGGTATCACAGAAACCTAAATTAACGACATCATATGTATTTTGTATATTGGCTCCAAGATTAGTAATTTGTTGATTACCCATATCCAGATTTCCAGTCATTTCAACAGTGCCATCTTTTTTCAAATATGTAGATAAATCAGGTGATGGTATTTTTTTAATCTCATCATCGACATATTTTTTATTCGCCGCTTGATCGTTATTATCGGGTTTTAAAACACTAATATCAAAAAATGTTTTTCGTCCACTAATATGTTGTTCTGTTGATGTAACCATTATTTCACTTTTAGCTCGTCCACCATGGCCATCAAAGTTTTTCAAATCTGGTATATTAAGATGAATGTTTTCATAAGACTGATGCTCAGTCAATAATCGAACATCATTGGAGCTACCAGCGCCGTCTGGCGTGTCTTGTAGATAAATACTATTGGTATGAACACTTCCACTGTTGCTGTAAATTACTGCTTTATTAGCTCGCACATCACCAGGAGCATTATCCAACAGTTGTATTTGGCTCTTTGTGACAACATCATTGGGATCAGCTCCTTGTTTAACATTAACAAGTTTTTTGTTTTGTATATCATAATTTCCATTTTGGGTTAATTTAAACCCTAATTCCTTGAGGCCCAGCGGCTCCTTGAAGAGGAACCGTTGTGAAAGAAGACGATGAACTATGTTCGTTGAATATTTCCATTTATATCATTTGGTTATATTGTTCCATAAAAATTCCTGTTAATTCTTTTCATGGGCTTATCAACATATAGAAATGAAAATGGCTCTTTGGTTGCTTTGATGTATTTATCCTTTTCGACACCCAACTCACGGGATATCAGACCTCTTTCATTGCTGCTAGGAAAGTCATAGACACAGAAATGAGAGCAATTGAGTCGAATATCTTTTGGTGTTTTGTAGAACGATTGGCTCAGATAAATAACAGAGCAGTTCTTGTGTCTGCCACGAATGAAATAATCAATCAATGGTTTCTGGTTTTTTTCACAAATAAAGTCATCAAATATTACTATCTTCTGGGCATCTTCATCCTTCAATTCCTCCACTGGAATTATATCATCATTGCTACAAACAAGGACATTATACCCGACACTATTTGATATATCAGTCAATGTTTGTAGCATATCCTTGTATTTTTGTTGCTCCAAATTTTTGGCATATAAATGTATTCTATCATAATACAAAAGTGGTTTCATCAGCATATGGTACAATAAATTTGTCTTTCCAGATCCTGAATTACCACATATTAACATCCGAAACGTGTCACTTGGCATGTAACCATACAATCTTTTGAAATTAGTGTTTTTATCATGTCTGTCATAGTTTGGGATTTCCATGTATATCAATACATTATATAAGTTAAAAAAGTTAATATAAGTTAATAATATAATGGATTTACAGAGATTAAAACAATTATCTGAAGCCAAGATTAAGGCTGGAACAATAACCAAACAAGTTAGAGATACATTGAAGGAGTACAAGCATGATAAACAAGATTTACAACAAGGTTTATCAGAAACTTTCAAACCAATTATTAAAGCTCAAGAGGAAACAAAACAAACAATTGATGAAAAACAAGACAAACTGATTGAACAATTGGAGAAAAACCAAAAAGCGTTGACTTCAGGTTTGGAAGACATTGCTATGTTAACTTATCAACCTGAAACAAAACCACAACCACAATCACCAGAAGCAAAGCTACCAATTGGCTATAAACCATTAATGATGTCACCTGATGTTGAATCAAATTTGGATGCTGGTTTTGATGTTGATGAGATACAAACATTGATGCAATACGATCTTGCACCTCCAAGTTCTGTTCTCCAAGCTTCTATGCAAGGAGATATTGACATCAAGGATTACGATGTTAATATTGGCAAAATGTTGAAAAAACTTGGAATAAAGAAGGGTCCTTTATCCAAGGGCCAAGGAAAGACCAAGAATAAAGACAAAATTGATAAAATAGATGAAGATATAAAATTATTGCAAAAATACAGGGGGCGCATTAAAATAATCCCAGAAGGAATGAAAACCATCAAAAAAGGTTCTGGTTATACTCAACCAAATAGAAATGCATACAAAATATCATCTTCTGGGAAATATGGTGGACTGATGATTGATATTCCAAAATTAATGGGACAACTCAGACTTGTGGCAACAAAAGAGAAACGCAAAGTAATGGACAAAAAGGTTGATTTCGATACAATCGATTTATTGACCAAGAGATTTAATTCAAAGAATAAATACAGCGATATTGCCAAAATGGTATTCGATGAATTGAACCAACTCAGTGAGATTCCAATCCATAAATCCAGCAAAAAATTCAAGAAATTGGGCTCTGGTGTTGTTTATTTCAATGATGCTAATGATTTGATTGACAGAATGGAATTGCTCGGTGGATCCATTTTGGCTGGCAATAATGGAGTCAAAGAGGAATTTTCACAAATAGCCCATAAATTGAATCAACTTGGCTTAATAAACAACAAACAACTCATTGATTTATTGCAACAATATATAATTCGCTAGGTCGTATAATCAGTTATATAATTTATTATATAACTGAAGTATATATATGCAAGAAAGGGCGATACATATTTCATCTGTTAACCGACAAAAAATAGGTCGAAGTCGGCCTGAAGACTTTATTATCAAATTTGATCCACCATTGAAGCTTGACACAACAATGAGACATGAGCTAGCTGTTGATCGAGTTTCAATGACATACTCGTGGCATAATGTCAATGCAGGATACAACAATAATACAATAAAATACAGCCCAGATAATGGTACAAAATGGAAAACAATCACATTTGTTGATGGAATGTATTCATATGATGATCTTGATGATTATATCACTCAATCAATAATTCAAAATGGAGATAAACCATCTTCCAGCAAGGGCATCAATCTATATTTTGTGCTTTCATCATATAGAGTTGTCATTGAGCTAGACAACCAATGGAAGCTTGATATTAGAAACTCTAATTTTGGAGCACTTATTGGATTTGAACCAAAGTTAATTAGCCAAACTGAACACGGGACAAAATTGCCAAATATTACCAATGATATTGACGTTTTGGACATTAATTGTGATATAATAACTGATAGCCTCAGTGATGGACGATTCACAAATACACTGATAATGATACCCACTGACAATTTAACAAGGAGTTATCCCTTTACTTTTGAGCCAAAAAGAGCATTATTCAGTCCAGTTTCCAAGTCAATTATTTCAGAAATGGGGATAACAGTGACTGACGCTTTGGGTCGGCCAATTGACTTGAATGGCATTGACTGGTTCATGAGCTTGATTCTCAGGTCTAGTTTAATATAATATATCAATATATGGTACGACAAAGTGAATTTAAACCACGTTTTGACCCAGAATTGGGTCGTTATGCGATGACACATATCCATGGTGAAGGAATTATGGATGTTTTCAGATCAGTTGGATCAAAACTTTTCGGGAAAACAGCAAAAGAATTAGCTAAGAAAGGAGCCAAAACTGCAGCTGAAAAAGCAGTCACCAAAACTGGTGAGTTTGCTGGTAATAAAGCAGGTGATAAAATAATTCAATTATTGAGCAAAAAACAACCTTCCAAAACAAAATCAGTGACAATGAGCCAACCAAAAATGGAGCAGCCACTGACTGATTTTCAAATAGCTGAGAGAGTAAATCAGATGATATCCGGTGGAAAACTCAAAAGAAGGAGAAAATGAAAATAATGTAACAGATCTGTATAAATGAAATCATTCAGAAATCCAAAATACATTGAGAGATACGAAGATGTCTTCTTCCAATTGGAGACACCATTGAATACTGGTAATCCAGGAAATAATAGGTCACAAAAGAAAGATGGTTATCATTTCGTAGTCGATAACACAGGAGAAGTTACTCCATTTGATTGGTATAATGCAAGAATATCAGTTGGTTTTAAAGTCCAAACAATGCAAAATGCAAATCTTGCAGATGAAGACCATAATGGTATTGTTAATGGTTCACACAGTCTTATACATGATTTCGATGTAAGATTGAATGGTAAAATGGTATATGATTGTAATGATGCAAATCATTGTGTAAATATTAAGAATCTATTGGAATATAGTCCAGGATATGCTCAATCGACAGCAACAAATGAGTTTTTCTATCTGGATACAAACCGAAGTGCTGAAGAGAGACCTGCACAAGCTTTGTTCAACAAAGGATTTGCTGCAAGAAAAGCACTTTTGGGTCTATCAGTGGTTGTCAATACAGAAATACCATTGAATCGATACTCATTCTTTGAAGCATTGATGGATGAGTTATTACCATCAACAAGATTGGAATTAAATTTGCAGATTGAATCTGATACTATTCTAATATGGCAAGCTGGGGCTGATTGTCGTGTAATTATTACCAGAATGGAGCTTATTGTGCCACGAATCACTTTCAATTCAGAGGGGCAATCACTGTATATGAGTCAGTTTTTGAAGCCACATAAATGGGTTTATTTGCGAGAAAATGTGGAAAGAAGCAACTCATCAACACAAAGAAGTGGTAATTTTCAGATAACAAGTGGTATTTCAAAGCCAAGACATGTGTTTGTTTTCATTATCAATGATGCAAATCTTGCTGCACAAACAGTAAATCCATTTTTGTACAATACATTTAGTGTATCAACAGATCCCAAAACATTGCTGAATTGTCATTTATCTGTGGCTAATGGCAATGAATATCCTGATGTACATTACACTCCAGAGGCTGATTTGACTCGAGTTTACAGAGATGTCCTCAAATATGTGCATGCAAATAATGAATACAGTCAGGGGACTTTGTTGAATGTCAATAACTTCAAAACACTATTCCCATTCTTGTATTTCGATTTAACAAAACAAAAAATGGATATCAAAGATGGTACCACAAAGCTGACATTCCACTATGAATTATCTGGTACAACTGCAACTGCATATTCAGTTTATGCATTGACATTATACGAGCAAGACGCTGAACTCATCCAGAAGGATGGTAAAATATTGTTTCGATAAATGGAATAAATTTTTAATGTAACGTTAGTTATATAAAAGATATGACAACCTATCATTCACATGGAGTAACACTATCAATTGGGCAAAAAGATAAACTAGCAAAAGCATTAAAAAACAATTCAGCAATAACAATAAGATTATCACATTCTGAATTAACTGGACCGGATCAGCTGATGTTAACCAAAACACAAATAAATAGGTTGAAAAAGGCAATGCAAAACAAAACTGGAGCAGATATTAAAATAAGCAAAACACAGATACGAAAAGCTGTACAACAAGGAGGCAGTCTTTGGTCATCATTATTCAAAATTGGCACAAAATTACTACCAATGGCAGCAAAAGCAGTTGGACCATTAGCTACTGGAGCACTTTCTGGGCTTGCAAATGTGGGAGTCAATAAAATATTTGGTAGAGGACAAGTTGGTGGTTTCCTCATTCCTCAAAATAAAATTGATCAATTAATAAAATACAAAGATTGGCTCACTGAAGCACAAAAGAAGCAAATTGTCAATGCAATACATACTGGTGGACAGATTGTAATTAAACCAACTAAGACACAATCAGGAGGTTTTTTGGGGACATTACTGGCTTCAATTGGCATTCCAATGGTTTTGAATGCATTAATGGGTAAAGGCTTGCAGGTGGATAGAAGTAGATCCAGAAGATCGGTCCCAGTTTTTGTTCCAAACACAACCAAAAAAGATGGTGGTTTGGTCCTACCAATTAATTATAGGCCGCCTCCATTTTTCGGTACATGGGATCAGTATGGTAAAGGTAAAAAAAAAACCAAAAAAGGAAAAGGTCTGTTGTTAGGCAAAAACAGTCCATTCAAGGGGATTCCATTAATCGGAGACATTCTGTGAAATTCATAAATAAACCACTCAGTAACTTTGAACTCATTGATTGGATCAAAAAACTCAAAATAAAACACTTCAGAGGCATTTACAGCAGAGATAATCTACCACAAAAGATGAAAAAAGATGAAGTTGGTATCATTAACCTGGATTCACAGATTGGACCAGGTACACATTGGGTTGCGTATCGAAACGGAGACAAATATGTAGAATATTTTGATAGTTTTGGGTTAATTATGCCAAAAGAAATTATGCAATTTATGTCAACAAGTGGCAAACGATTAATGTATTCAGGTGATGAAATCCAGGAAAGAGATTCAGTATTATGTGGCTATTGGTGTTTGTATTATTTATTTGAGAGACAAAAGGGTACAAGTATATTGAAAACAATCCACAATGCACATTTTGACATGAACAATCAAAGTGTCAATCATAATTTTATAATCCAATATTTTAAAAAATTATCTAATTAATTTGTATAATGGTTGATATAAGATATTGTAAAGAGTGTGATGAATACACAGAATTTTCAGGAAAATTATGTTTATGGTGTACATTGGAAACAGATTCTGAGTCAGAGGATTATGAGTCTGACTCTGATGATAATTAATCTAATATAGTGATATAAAATGGTCAAATCATATTGTGTTAAACAAAAGAAAGAAACTGAATGTATTGAGCCTGCAGGTTACAAGCAAGCCAAAAATGGTCGGCTCATGTTCTTCTGTACATGTGCTGAATGTGGGATAACTAAAACCAAATTTGTTAAAAAACAGGGAAACTAAATAGCCCCTCCGAAGGGGGGGGCATAATGGATACTTTAGCATCAACTGGTGCTGATATGTTAATTCAACATGGATTACCATGGTTGGGAAAGAAAGCAGTTGAAATGGGTCGATATTATGGGTCTGAAGCACTTAGAAACCCTAAATTGCAGAAAAAAGCTATTGATTATGCTATCTCTAAAGCAACACCTTTTGTTCAAAAGACTGGATCAGAGATGTTTGATAAATTATCAACCAAAGTAAGACCAAAAAGAAGGTACAAAACTGACCGAAAAGAACTTGATGGTGGTAATTTGAATACAATTTTGGAACAACTCGGTACACCAGGTAAGGTTGCGTCGAAGTCAATGGATGTTGTTGGAACATTAATTCCATCAACAAAGGAAGTCTTTGATAGATACAAATCTGGAGACATTGCCAAAAGTGCATTTAGCACAGATACTGGCATATTGTCGAGTCAATTTTGGTCTGGCAAGGCTGGGAAAAAGACATTAGAAAAATACAAAGATTATCCTTGTGAAAGCATGGTCAAGATTGGAAGCAAATTTCACAACACACCGAAATGTTCAAGCTATGATTCAATTGGTTGGCACCCACCAAATTGGGATGAGTATGAAAAGGGAATCAAAGGACGACCCAAAAGCGGTGGTTCAATTGATATACACAAAATGATTGGTAAGCTCCCAAAACCCAAGGCTGGGTGGGTATTACCTGGTCATAAATACACTGGTCCATACAATGATTTGGAAAATCAAGTCAAATATAACCCCAAAACAGGGCAAATATTGGAAATATATGATAAACCAACAGGCAAAACAAATGCAATAGCCATGCAACATGATGCTGATTATTCAGTCTGCAAAGATGACAAAAAATGTAAATTGAAAGCTGACAAAAAGATGGTAAAGTCATTGGATGCTGTTCCATATTCCGAACGACAATGGGGACATTGGTTGGCAAGAAATGCAATCAATACAAAATCAAAATTGGGACTTGGGGTTCCAAAAAACGTCAAAAGCCGTCGGGTAAAGAGGAAAACTGGCAAGAAAAATTAGCTAATGAGCTGCATAAACCCATAAGACGTAACTTTACTCGGCGGCGTGTTATTGTAAATAATATTGATGAAATATGGGCTGCTGATCTTGTTGAAATGCAACAATTCAGTAAATGGAATAAAGGTAATAGGTATCTTCTCATGACTATAGATGTTTTTAGTAAATACGGTTGGATTGTCCCATTAAAAGATAAAAAAGGTGAGACTATAACTAAAGCATTTCAAAGCATATTCAAAGAGGGTCGAAAACCAAAGTATCTGTGGACTGATAAAGGCTCAGAGTTCTACAACAAACATTTCAAAGACTTGCTCAATAAACATAACATTACACTGTATTCGACTGAAAATGAAGAGAAGTCAACAGTTGTTGAGCGCTGGAATCGAACGATTAAAAATAAAATGTGGAAACGATTCACTGCTCAAGGCAATACAATGTATCTGGATATTTTGCCTAAAATATTGAAGCAGTATAATAACACTAAACACGGTTCAATAAAAATGACACCGACAGAAGCATCTAAGAAAAAGAATGAAGGGACTGTTTACTTCAATCTATTTGGCAATTTGAAGCAATTATCATCTTTGCCAAAATTTAAAGTTGGTGAAAAGGTTAGAATATCAAAGTATAAAAGAAAGCTGTTTGATCGAGGTTATACAGAAAACTGGTCAGAAGAGGTCTTCATTCGATAAAATACAATACACGAATCCAATCACTTATAAACTGAAAGATCTCAATAATGAAGAGATTAAAGGGAGTTTTTATAAACCAGAATTATTAAAAGCCAAACAGGAGATATTCAGAATCGATAAAGTTATCAGGAGAGATTACAAGAAGAAACAAGCTTTGGTAAAGTGGAAAGGATACAATGATACCTTTAATTCTTGGATCCCAATCAAGGATTTAGTTGCTGTTCAAAAATAAATATTAAGCTCATTTCACGGTTTCACGAATATTCGATAGCGAGTCGATTCAATAAAAAAATCTATTGTTGTGTGCAAGATAAATGATATTCTTACCTCAAAAAGCGTCTACAAACATCAGAACGATGAAAGTGGAGAAATAAATGTTCAAAAATCCCAAAACAGGAGCCATAAACATGAAAACACAAGCTCTTCGCAAAATGGCAACAAAATGGCCGACACGTGTATAAACAAACTAGTGTCCAGTCCGCTTTGGGTTGTGTCATCGTGAACATGCATGAAAGCGCATGCGTGTTAATCCAAATCAAGCAATATTACGCAATATACAGAAAAATAGCACCACAAGTGTAAAAATTTCAGAATTGAGTGTAATATATAGGTAATCGGGCCATTGTTATATTAGTTCACAAACTCTGGTGAAGCTTTAGGGTGGTGTCAGCTGGCCCCTGACTGAAACCTGTTTAACGGCTTGTGCAGATGGTGAATTACTGAGTAGTGTGGGATGTCTTCCAGTAGACGGTACCTCCAGGGTGAGCCCGCTCAGGCCCTACTGGTTTACAGCGGGGTGCTCAGAGTTCGTCCCAGGACTCAACCTCGGTCCCAGAGGTAAACTGGGAAAGGGACAGCCGCCTTGTCAGCGGCGGGAAAAAGACCTGGCTGGGGCCAGGCAAGTAAACAGCCAACCGAGCACCCCACGTTCAGGGTTTTGTCCATTTTCGTGACAAGTCACACAACGTCACGCGTGACAGTAACGGCATCTAGTCACACAACAACCATAATGATTATTTTTTTATCCAAATTGGTGTTCAAAAATATTGTATTCATCATTCAAATCAGCGATTGATGAGTTGGTTGGATTTAATCGATGATTGTTTGTGAGTTGGGGGTCAGTTGGGTGTCATTTATGAAAAACGTAAATTTAGGTTTTTGAGAAACCGAGGATAAAAATTTAGGTTTTTGAAAAACCGAGGATTTATGTTTTTTGAGTTCATTGTTGAAATAGTATTTTATGTAGTTATTGGGGTGAGATAATGTGTGGTTTATGGGGTTTAGGAAAAATATTGGATTTATAAGGATTTGTATGGGATTTTTTATCATTTTTTGAAAAGTGGGTTGATACCCTCATATATCTAACTACTGTCTTGAGCAATTAAACTCATCAATTATTTGATGAGCTTGGGAGCTGGTGCCTAAAAGGTTGGTGGAGCCGGGCAGCATGGGGAAGGAGGTTTATGGCAACCCTGCGAGCAGCCACCACCAAAGGCACCATAACACTGAACCCAATCAGTGGAATACTTACCAAGGGAGGGCAGAGAGGGAAAAAAGCTTGAAAATAAAGCAAGTAAAATGGCCTTTCTCACAGGCCAGCAAGCAAGCAAATGCAAAGAGAACCATGAGGCGCCTACAGCAGAGAGCTCAAAGATTGCCCCTGAGCTGCAATGAAAGGCGACCACTGACAGGCATTGTCTTGACTTCAACCTTGCCTAAAATAATTACATTTAGCCACATGTAAAATTCACTCTTTCCTTTGAGACAAAACCATCAAATGTTCATTCAATAAAATGACAACCAAGTATATAACCATATATATAATATATAATAACTATAATAATAATAATAATATTACAAGCTACATGAACATTATTAGAAACAACAGGCAAGAAGAGCTAAGACAGAATTTTTTAAGGCCAGACTCAATTGATCATGTCCTTCAGCCAGCTTTTCCAGTGATGACAATTACCTTGGTTATAGTGCGGCCATCCTAGGAAAACACGAGGATCGTTTAGAATGTTTGCCACAACAGAGGCTGCCATGGTACTCGCAAAAGCCATCCAATCGCCACTTGAAGGCTGAGTTGGATCTCCAAAACTGGCCACACCTTTTACTATCACCCATTCTACCTTGTCATCATAGGCTGCTGCATAAAGACCTGAAATAGGAAAACAGATAATTTGAACTATTGATGCGCTCTAAAAACATTCATGATTTCAGGCAAGTGGTAGGCATACACTCTAGTTAGGCATAGTTGTGAGGGAGGGAGGGTGGGTGAACAGTGTTAGAATATTCTAGTAATATTCTTGCTCCACCCCTCCCCCCACCTATGTCATGCTTCATGACTACTGGATAGTATGAACTCACATTGTAGTCAACAAATAGGGTTTGAAAATCTGGCTAGCGCTTATAAAATATTACAAGATAAATGTTCTTTTTTTTGCATTCAACTCTGACTATTGCAACCTCTCAAGTGTAATATGAATTATTACTCCACAAAGGAAAGGTTGGAGCTAGCCAATAGGTGATAACTGTACAGTATGAAGAAGAAGCAGGGCTCGAAATAATTTCCGGAGAGTCTCCGGACACGATGACCGGCCCAATTCATTTTAGCTCGGTCACGTACCGTTTCTGGCCGGTCAAATTATATAAAATAAATAACTCTTAAAACAGGGGCCCATGAACCAAAACTGGCGTTATATATTTCCAAAAAAGTTTTCACCACTTCAAAGTACTCATTGTCAACAAAAAAAGTAAATTACAGCAGCAAAATGAAAATAAAGCTTACAGTGTATGTGTATACGTACTGTACACTGTCTGTAAGACTAACCCGCAACACGTTAAATATCGTTATCGTATACATTAAATTTGTAAATAAGTAAATGCACAGTAAATGCCTCCAAATATAATGATTTCTGGTGTACGTATCACGGTGTGAGATCTTGATCCTTAAACTCTGCCAGTAATCTATGTTTATACTCCTCATTACAAGAGATTCATCGAGAAAAGCTTAGTAACCAGGCATTTTAACTTGGATCTGCCGGCACCGGGAGACACATCAAGTGTTCAAGAAATATGGTAAAATTTGAAAGTCTGGAAATGTTATTTATTGACAACTGCCAAGAAATTTCTCAGGAAAGTTATAAAATATCTCCCTCTAAGCAACACAAACATCTCAAGCTTTTGTGTGTGGCACACAACCGAGAAGCTCTTTCCGTACATTGTGTTGTTGAGCTGTTGAAGTACACTAACAGTAAGGTACTTTTAGATATTTGAGGGCATTACTTCACACAAGAAGACTTTGATTACATCACTCGGGAACATTACAATGCACAGGATAGATTCGAAAAAGTTGGCGATTATCAACATTTGATCACATGCCTGCTGCGCGGGTTCCCGTGACGTGACGTGACGTACTGCATGCACATCCAGCTTTTACTTAACTCGCAAATCTTTAGATATATATATTTTTCTGTAACACGTTCCATGACAATCACAACCAGTTTTTGTTTGAATATTTTTCATTTTGTGGTATCTCTATAGGCCAATAATATCTGGCAAACGTTAAAATGTTTGTACATTGATTCAGGTTCAGGGATGGTTATCATTGTATAACCTTTTATGTTTATATTACGCACGCCAAAGATAAACACACAGATAAACTTGCGAAGATTGGAATAACTATTGGTTTTATAAAGTATAGTTCCTTTGCTTTTATATGCAGGGAGAAATGCAAAACTTGAAAATTAACTGATAAAAGTGAATTAGAAAATAAATTATTTTTAACTTTGTGATCGGAAGTGCGTGAACCCTGATGTCAGTTTTCAATGCCCGGATTGTAAACAACGGTTCTTGTTGCATTTCACCCAGGATTTCAGATCAAAGTTCCGCAAATGACAATACACAGCGACTCGCTACAACTGAAACAACTGAACAGCATGGAAATTTTAATTTATTTCATTTTTTGAAACGATCAAATGTGACCGGTCAACATGACCGGCAAGACGAAAGGTTGACCGGTCAACTCCCAAATCAGTCCGGACATTGTCCGTTGACCGGCCGTTATTTCGAGCCCTGAGAAGGAGTAAGTAGATGCGTCTAAGCACAGTTTAGACTATCTAAGATACACTCTAAGCATTTTTAAGGATGGTGCTTCTTAATACAGAAGTATGTGATTATGCAGGAAAAGCAGATCTTAATATGGGCTAACTGGAATCCAGAAAGAAAATTGGGGGTAGAAAGGCATTCTTTAGAGAAAATTAAGCAACAATTATTCTAAAAAGCAAAAACTAAAAATACAAAGCAATGTACATGTATGACGTTTTTTTTTTTTTCCAAATGGAAGCTGTATTACATGAATCTCTGAAAAAATGCATGGCTAACCCCAATTTTCTTTTTAAATACCATTTATTGGCAAAATCACTTACTAAGTTCTGCTTTCTCTACATAGTTTTAAACCATGCAAAAATATCTCTGTATTAGTAGGCACCACCCATAGGGAAACCTGAGTATCTCAAGATGATACATGTATGCGCTGTAACAAAAGTTGGCAGCATCTTTAAATTCAGTTTACTGTTGCTTAGACCTTATTTTTACTTTGTACATGTAATACACAAGTTGATAGACAAAGGATGAAAACAATTTCTTAAAACACTCACCTTCACCCTCTGATTCAATAGCAATAGCTTCAGGATATTGCTGAACAACATCCTTATGCCTCCAACCAGACCTGGGTGCCAGTCGCTGGCTCAGAATATCACCATCACGATGCACTCTCACTTCTCGCTCATCTGGGTTTTCCAAAGGAGCAACCCAGCCATCGTCAATATGCCTGATAAGCTGACCAATATTTCTGTTCACAGGTGTTTTGATGCCGGAAAGTGTAGTTAGCTTGGAAGATACGATGACATCCCCTAGTTTGGCTTTATCAGGACTTAAGCCACTGCAGGTACCAACTAAAAATACAGCTTTGGGACGCAGGACCTTGACTGCATTCTTTACAGCTGTTAAAGAACCACATGGCTCTGCAGACCCTTTGGAGCATTTTATTAATGCAATCGTCAGCTTCTCCTGGTCACCGCTTCCAGTTAACCCAAAGTACACATAACCAATCTCTTTGTGCCAACTCCTGAAGGGTTTATCAAGGTAATGGAAAGAGCTTAAGAACTCACAGTTCTCCACCGTCAGTAGCAGAACATCAATTGGTAGTTGAGCATCACTCCATTCTTCACTGGTGTTTGGAAGCTCGCTTGTCTTTGGAAGCTTAATACTGAGTTCTGGAGGACTGTCTTCAGACTGCAGTGAATAGCTTTTCTTCCGCTTTCTTTTAGCACCTAATGGAGAGCAAGCAAAAAGCAGAGAAAATGAAAACATACATTTTGGTTTGTTCAATTAGTTTCACTATACAGAAAGTATAAGTTAATTCAAACATTATTAACAAAATACTGTTTACATGTGCAATATTTCAGTTGGACAGAAATAAAGTACTGAGTAGACATCATGTATACCTCAGGCATTTAATCTCCCACATGATCTTAGCAATTAAGTAAGTTTGTTTTCTGTGTTTTGGCAGGAAATCAGTAAGACCATGAGATTACATGTGTGTTATTAGTTTCAGAAAAATTATATGGCTTTTCATATTTATGAATTGTCCACTTTATTAATAGTTGATAGCCAATTTTAATTAAGACGTACAGCACCACATAGAAATATCATTTACTAAAAACATGTAATATGGTATCAAAACCCAGTTTTCCTTCTACATTGTACCAACATTAATTGAAGTCCTCCAAAATGTAACATTCAAGGACAAAACTACGTTCCTCTAACCCTCGCTGGTAAAATAACTAATAATGCCTTTTAGTTCTTGAGTTAAAACTACTCAAACACAGCAATTGTCAATGTGTATTACGCTTTGACTTAATTTTTTTTTCAATTTCCTGCTGTGAAATCTTTGGAAATTTTCACAGTAGTGTTCTCCTTAAGGGAAATTGAAATTTATGCACACAATTCACATTTTTCTCAACTAGTTTTGCTCAAGATTGTAGTTCTGTTGTCACGCAGAAAAATATCATTGATTAAATTTATATGTAGTTACCTCTTATGTCTTCCGAGCTGTCGTCATTACCTTCCATTGTTCTAAAACCTTCCCTCAATACTCCCACTCTCAGGGTCCATGTAATCAATCTTCAAGCTCTCAGTCTGGGATCATCCATGTTCTCCTTCTCTACACAGTGCGTCTCAGATGCCCTGTCAGTAAGCATTAAAAATAAACTTCCAATTATTATTACCTCCATACTTTTAAAAATTATTGTAGGATTTTAAAATGTTGTCATGCAGTAAAGAGCACTCAAACACAGCCATAACGTGAATTCAATTGACTCTGAGTTGCGAGACTTTTGCAAGCCTAGAAAATCAAGTGAAGATAATTATTCCTAATCATAGTCAAGACAAGAAGCTGTTTCCAGCTTATACTCGGGCCATATTACTGTGTGGTGCGTAAAGCCTACAATCTTTTAACAGTGATAACCTCCAGCATCGCCAATTCCCCCAAATAGATAGCGTGCGAGCAAGCTCTCTTGGGGGTGGATCCTCTTTCCCCCTCCTGCCCCCCACCCCCAAGAGAGCCTGCTCGCAGGCTACCAAATAGATAGATACAGAGATATAGTGAGGATATAAGTAACCACCAGATAGAATTGCATTTCTTGCAGTCAGAATGAAATACAGGGGAAAACGACATTTGTCATACAAATGCTTTTTATAATCCCCGGGCTTTAATCCTTACGTTTTCACCTTTCGTTTAGAAACAGAAACCATTTGTACCGTCCTAATATGTATGTGACGCCGGGTCAATGACGGATCGTAATTTTTGGTATGAAATAGACCCGGGGAGGTACTCCCTTATGTGACCTTAAAGGGGACATGCGGCCCGATAGGGTATGGTTTTCAGGGTGTTTTGTCTTGAATGGGGTATCCATTTTATCACTTTCTGTCTTAAGAGCGGCTGCCTGTAAGAATCGAGAACTGCATTTCAGCGACCACTTGTTCGAATTTCTGATATTTCGCTTGAAGATACCCTTGGATTAACTATTTTTTGAAAATCATGTTTTAAAGTTCCAAGGTATTTTATTTTTTGAGAAAATTGCAAGAGTTTGAAATGCGGCCTAGGTGCGGTCACTGGCCGATGAAAACCGCGAAAATTTAGGTCAAAGGACGAAGCCCCGTTCACGATGTAAAATAACCCAATGAACTTGAAACGTTACACAAACCTAGACCATCCATCTCACAAGGAAATTAATACAATAAATATTCCAAACCTGCTGGCTGCTTTCTGAAGCATGCAGATTTGTGTACGCTACTCAAAATGGCCATAAAACTAATGCCTATTTTCACTGAAATAAAAGTGTTTCTAATATGTGATTTTCCCTAAATTAAATCTCATACCTTGAAAGAAGAAGAAAAGAACTTTATTTGTTCAAAGTTTCAAGCTCTGATTCAAACTCTTTCCCACTCAACGAAGATCGAATATGCGTGCGATACTTGTGGCTCGCAATTCACGTCACAAATTATGAGATCAGAACCGATTCCCAAACACTTGACATCTGGAGCCCGTGAACGTTTCCAAACATCACATATTGGTCCCTTAAACTAATCAGACTGACTGAAAACAGCCATTCAATGTTTTCCGATTCCAGATGTCTTTCCTTTTCTGCTCTAAAATAATATAGTTATTGCGGTCAATTAGCCTATGAAACATGTGCAACAAATTTGCATACCATTTCGATGTCGCAGGAAAAAGTGGTGCAAATCAAACTTTACAGCTCCTTTATCTTCTTGAAGTGGCAAGGGCCACGAAGAGACTCACAGGTTTCAATCAGCAATTTATTCACTCAAATCAAGGGATTTGGTAAAATACCTATCAGAGAAAGTACAGGAAACAACTAAGAACGACTATAAAAAGAATAAACGCGAAAATGACAACTGAAACCAAAAAACAGGACGACTGAAAAAACACTTACCAATTGCTGGATTTAGGTGGGTGAGTGATAAAATGAAAGTGTTGAAAATATTATATACCACTGAATTTACATATAGTGCGAAAAATTGTTCAGGAAGGAATGAAGGGTGCAGGACACAATTAACACGAATAAAGATACGGAAAACAAAAACTACATGGAAAAGTGTAAATTAACAAAAACCGCAACATCCTGGGGGGCTTCGCTGAATTTGCGGAAATTCAGCAATAAAAGCGAATCAATTAATCAGTCACTGAAAGTTCTTAGAACTAGCGCATTCAAACTGTCCAAGAGATTTCTGAGAGTAACTGTAGGCGAATGTCAATGTTACTAATCTTCTTCCTCCAGCAATACAAGTTTTGAAATCGGCCTCACGAGCGTTGAATTCTTCGTTTTGACTTCTCCAACTCGGACGCGTTGGTCGTGGCCAGGAAAGATCTTCATAACTCTGCCAAGGAGCCATCTTCCACGAGGGGAATTTTCATCCACAAGCATTACAAGATCATTGACCTTCAAGTTTCCTTTCTCGCGAACCCATTTTTGGCGTTGCTGTAAAGCTGGAACGTATTCTCTTATCCACTGTTTCCAGAAGCAGTCAGCAAGGAATTGGGCTCTCCTCCATTGTTTTCTTCTGTAAAGATCTTCGCGAACAAACAGACCTGGGGGCAGAGCGAGATTTTCCTGTTGCAGCAGAAGGTGGTTCGGAGTGAGTGGTTCCGGGTCGCTTGGATCATCGCTGCTGGGAGTAAGCGGGCGACTGTTGAGAATGGTAACAGCCTCTGCGAAGACCGTGCGTAAGGTTTCCAGTCCAACCAACGCATCTGAATTGCCAAGGATCGCCTTCATGGTCTTACGCACACTTTGAATTAACCGTTCCCAGACCCCATTCATATGGCTCGCGGCTGGAGGCTGAAATTTCCACTGGAACATTGGGCACAAGGAGCAGTTAATCCCGTCCTTAATCTGTTGCTTGTTTAGATCATCCTGATTCCACTGACGAATAGAGTCGCGAATTTCCTTGTCCGATCCGAGGAAATTTGTTCCGTTATCACTCCAGATTTCTTTGGGACACCCACGATTCGAGATGAATCTGCGGAGGGCTTGAATAAAGGCATCGGACTCTAATGAACTCACGTCTTCTATATGCACAGCGCGACTGGTAAGGCAGGTAAAGAGACAACCGTACACCTTTTCTGAACTCCGACCACGCTTCACATAGAATGGGCCAAAGAAGTCGACTCCTGTGTAGGTGAACGGCCGATCATAGGGAGTGAGACGTTCCTTTGGCAGGTCAGCCATCAACTGAGTCATGGGGACTTCATTTCGCTTGCGACAATTGATGCATCTTCGTAGAACATGGCGCACGAGTGACCTTGCTTGAATAATCCAGAAATGTTGCCGTATGAAGGAAAGTACGTGCTCTCGACCGGCGTGCCCCAGGATTTCGTGGTAGTAGCGCACGATCAGGGTAGAAACTGGATGATCTTTAGGAAGTATCATAGGATGGGCAGCTTCGAAGGCGATAGGAGCGTGACGAATTCTTCCTCCCACGCGCACGGTTCCTTCTACGAGTACACGAAGAAGAGTTGCAAGCTTGCTTTGACATTTAACTGGACGGCCTTCGATTAAGGAATCAATCTCTTCAGCAAAGGCTTGGCGTTGTACCAACTGTACAATTTTCTTGGAAGAGCACCGTATCTCTGAAAGGGATATTCCACCTCTCTCAGTAGAAGTTCCTTTGTTCTGAACATGGTTAACGAAACGTAACAACCAGGCGACAAGAGTTAAGAGGCGAGGCCAAGATGAATAGCGACGCAGAAGCAGGTCCAGTGATGATCCACGGTCAATCACCATGACGGTTCTTTCAACTTGAACTTCACTGTCGTCATCTGGAATATTGCCAATCCTTCTAACTGGCCAATGTTCTTCGGGCTTCAGGAGGAAACTTGGGCCAGAGAGCCAGCGGCAATTGGGGTCAAGATCATGTAGCTTCATTCCTCTGGAACCATCGTCGGCTGGGTTCAGTGATGTTGGCACATGTCGCCATTGCTGAGGAGTCGAGGCTTCATGAATTTCGTTCACTCGATTAGCAACGAATGGCTTGAATCGCCTCTTCTCGTTCGTAATGTACTGCAAGGTCGTCAAAGAGTCTGTCCAGAACGTAACACCTTGAAGGGGTATGTCAAGCTCGTCGCGTATCAGTAGATGCAAGCGTGTAGCTACCACTGCTGACTGTAACTCTAAACGCGGTATGGACCACTGTTTCAGCGGGGAATTGCGGGTCTTTCCCATAACAAAGGCGCAATGGACCTTTCCTGTATCATCAACGAGCCTTAAGTAGCCAACTGCAGCGTAACCTTTGTTAGATGCGTCAGAAAAATAGTGCATTTGGACATCGGTGATGACTCGGGTGCTAGAAAATGACTTGAAGCATCGCGGAATCTTGATGTTCGCAACAAGGGGCAGAGACTCTACCCATCCATTCCACTGTGTTAGTAAAGGCTCTGGAATAGGGTCATCCCACTGGACGTCCATTCTCCATAGTTCTTGAAGAATGACTTTGACTGGGAGGAGAAACGGGCCCAAAAAACCAAGTGGATCGAATAGGGAACTAACAGTCGAAAGAATGCCACGTTTAGTTGGAGGCTTGTTCGTGGGAACAACTTTGAATTGCAAGGTATCCGAAGCTGCATCCCAGTGTAATCCAAGTGCGCTGCTGATAGGAAGTTGTCTGAGGTCGAGATTGATAGAAGGATTCGCTCGTTCCTCTTGTGGGAGGGCCTTTAACACCTGCCTACTGTTGCTTGTGAACTTCGTTAGGTGGAAGCCGCCCTCACTCAGTAGCCTGGTCAGCTGGTCTGCAAGCCAAATCACCTTCTCTGTTGTCGGCGCAGATTTCAGCACATCATCAACGTAGAAATTTCTGTGTACGGTCTTGATGACTTCAGGGCTATACCGGCCTTTATTATCGTCTGCCGTCTGTCGAAGTGCCTTGTTGGCACAGCAAGGGGATGAAGTTGCTCCAAATATGTGGACAAGCATCTGATATTCCTTAGGGGGGAGATTTGAAGAAGCATTCCACCACAAGAACCTTAGGGCGTCTGCATCCTCTGGAAGAACTTTGACCTGATGGAACATCGCCTCTACGTCAGCTGTGAACGCAGTTTCTTCTTCTCGAAAGCGAATAAGTACGCCAACCAGATTATTTGTGAGATCTGGGCCATGGTACAACCGATCGTTCAGGGAAGTGCCATCAAATTTAGCGGCAGCATCAAATACCACGCGTACTTTGTTGGGCTTGTTAACGTTCAGCACCGGGTGGTGTGGTAAGTACCAAGTGATCTTGGATCTCTTAGAGGCCTCTTCTTCGTTTAGCTGTCTTGCATATCCTTTAGTAACGTAGTCATCTATGACGGAGCGGTACTTTTCCTCTAGGCCAGGATCCCGGTTAAATCTCCTTTTCAGAGCTTGAAGACGACCTTCTGCCAAGGCTCTGTTAAATGGAAGGTAGGGTACTTCCTGCCTCCAGAGAAGGCCCATCTGGTAATGGCCGTCAACCTTAGAGATTGTGTTCTCTATTATCTTCAGCGCCTTTCGATCCTCAACAGACATTGGCCCAAAGGCTTCTTTCACGGTGCCGTGGGACTCAATTCGCCAGAATTCTTCCAACTGTCGGTTGAGAGAAACATCTTCAGAAGAAGCATGATGCAGGTTAAACTGACGTCTACCGTCTACACTGCCGGAACCGCCAAGGATACTCCAGCCAAGGCAGGATCGTATCGCGAAGGGCTCATTAGGACTTCCTTTTCTAACTTCCAACGGAATAAAGGCTTCCTGGATGTTCGTTCCAATAAGGATAGAAACCTTCTTTCTTTCTACTTCGGGAAAAGGGACTTGACACAAATGCGACCATTGCTCCATCTTCTTGCGAGCTGTTACATGCTTAAGCGGGATGGTAAGGTCTCGTACAGCCCATGCATTGCGCACAGTAATCTGGTGTGAGTGCTGATCATCAACGGGCGCTATTTTGAAGTCAACCTTTACTCCATTCTCCTGTTTGTCTCTTTGGCTTACTGTAGAAAGGAGGAGTTGTCCATCTTCGCCTTGAATACCAAGCTGATCGACGAGGGATGGGTCAATCATAGTGACGTCGGAGCCGGAGTCGATCAAGCCGTAAGTGGTTGTATATCGTCCATCGTTGGCGATGATCTTGAGGGGCATGATCTGCAGGTAAATCTCAGAGGATTCAGCCAAGGTTGCAGTAGCACACGTGCTCGAGGGAGCATCTTGGTCGCTTGGCAGGACAGTAGGCATGGTTGGGATGACTGTGACTTCAGTGTTGTTAGTGTGATGATCAGCGTTTTCTCGGGATGGACCTGACAGGTGAAGCAAAGTGTGGTGAGACCTTCCACAACCAGGTACCCTACAACGCATTTGCGACTTGCACGAACTGGCCGTGTGTTCTGTAGAGTTGATGCAGTTGAAGCAAATCCGCTTTCTGTTGACTAAGGCCCTCCTCTCCTCGACGGGCTTGGACTTGAATACCCCGCAGCGATAGAGTGGGTGGTACTGGACACACAAGGGGCAGTTGCTGGCTTTAGCGTCTTTATTGATCGCAAGTCTGCTGGCCTCCCTAGAGGTACTTGTGGTAAGAGTGGTAAGGTGACGCAGATGAGACCTGTCTCGATCTTCAATTCGTTTGTGTGACTTCACCTCAGAAGAAGTTGTGAAAAACGGATGATTAGCCAAATCAGCTCGGTCATTCAGGAACTCAACAATGTCTTTGAATGTGGGGATAATTCTTCCTTGGCGTTGAAGCTTCTTCAAATGTTCTCGAAACTTGTCTTGGAGCCATTTGGGCAACCTTAGTATCACTTTCTCGAGATTGTCAGTGTTCATTTCTCCTAAACAGTTCATAGATCCGAGGGTATCATACATGACTTGTGCCATATCTGCATAGCGTTGGAGACCATCCTTGTCTTGAGATGCGATAGGGGGACCTTTAGTCAGAGTGTCGACGCAAGCTCTTACGATCTTAAAGGGTTGACCGAAACGACTTTGCAGGACTTCTAACGCCTTGGTTAAACCTCCTGGCAAGGCCTCGTACCTTTGCACAGCTCTAAGAGCAGGGCCCTCGAGAAACTGCAACAGGCGAGCCATCTTAGTCTGTTCATCCAATGCCTTCGATTCTACCATCTGGTGAAACCTCTGTCTGAATAGTGGATATCTCTCAGGGGAGCCATCAAACTTAAGCACTTGTAGTGGAGGTAGACCTTGATCGGCACTAATTCTTTCTATTGTGGTAGCAATAGTTGCAAGGAAGCTTTCACCCATTGGCTGAAGAGAAGGTGGAAGATGTCCTGAAGTTGCGTGACAAGGTAGGCGAACTGGACCATAGGCTTGAGCTGCATGTGTGAATATTGGACCTGCATTGTAGGGCGGCTGGGATGAGAACAGGGAGACACCCGGGTACATGGCAGGAACACACGAGCTAGCGCGCGAAGACTCGGGAACATACGAAGACGGCAACGTTGAGGCAGACATAGCAGGAACCACAGAAGCAGGCGTAGGCATCGGTGGGAAATCAGGAACATACGTGGGGTACGCAGGTGACGTGGAGACGCGCGAGGACACCACAGGAACTGCAGAGGCTTGCAAGGAAGCACACGTAGGCATGGGTGGAACATCTGTAAGACGCGTAGAGTACGCAGGTAACGAGGAGACGCGCGAGGACACCACGGGAACTGCAGAGGCTTGCAAGGGAGCACATGTCGGCATGGGTGGAAAATCTGTAAGACACGTAGAGTACGCAGGTAACGAGGAGACGCGCGAGGACACCACGGGAACTGCAGAGGCTTGCAAGGGAGCACACGTAGGCATGGGTGGAAGATCTGTAAGACACGTAGAGTACGCAGGTAACGAGGAGACGCGCGAGGACACCACGGGAACTGCAGGGGCTTGAAAGGACGTGACAGAAAATTCAGGAAAACGTGAAGTGGGCGCAGGTAACGTTGATCCACGCGAGGACGTGTCGGGAAGAACAGAGACACGCGAAGACGTGACGTGGCCGGTCGAGACTCTCGTGGATGAGACGGAACACGTGGTTGGAGAAAATGGCTGCGTGGAGCAAACCTGCGCGATCGACCCTAATTGCGTGGAAACAGCTTGAGGGTAGACAACTTGCGGACCAGCGTCGGATACGCTTGTAAAGTTTCCGTCAATGTCAATATTTCTGTTAAAACTATGCCGCTCAGGTGGAGTTTCCTCAAACTGCAGACCAGAAAACTCGCGCTCTGCTAACTTGAACTCCAAATCTGCCAACTCTGTCCTTTCTCGAGCTTCCTCTGCCTCTTTTTCGGCGTCGAGCTTCGCTAGTTCTAGTTGATGTTGAAATTCGAATTGCTTTTGTTTCATTTCAAGCTCCAATAACTTGACTTTCATTGCTATTGTCCTCGATCGTTTTTGCTCAGTTTGTTTTTCGACTAGAGCCGCTTTTTCTGCCGCGATTTTGGCTTCGCGAAGTCTCGAGCTCGCTGCACTTAACTTGGAAATTCGACTGCTCTGCGATTTCAACGATCCTCGAGGCGATGAAGTGTCGACACGGGGTAATTCTTCTGACACTTGTTTATTAAAATACGAAGCAGCTTCGATCGCGAAATGTTCGATCCTTTCATCATACAGACGTTTTCTGACCTCTTGAGCCTCGTAAACGCGCTGGATTTCGTTAAGTTCCACGCTGCTGTCATTGAGAAGAGCTTTGGTCCGCGCGACGTTGTCTCCATAATTCCTAAATGCATCTGACAAGGTGGCTTGCAGATTCCGCACTTGCACCAAGTTAGCAAAGTCCGCGAGTAAATCATCAATTCGAGCACACACTTTAGACATTGTGGCGACATAGCCTCCTGCAGACCGTTTTAGACTGTTCAGCTTTTCGCGTACAACTCCTTCTTGGTCCTGCAGCGAATTAGGCATTCTACTCCTGGAACTCGCTCGGATGGAACTTGCATTATCAGCTTCGATACCGTCCATGATCTTCAATTGGTATTTTACAATGAAGTGGCAAGGGCCACGAAGAGACTCACAGGTTTCAATCAGCAATTTATTCACTCAAATCAAGGGATTTGGTAAAATACCTATCAGAGAAAGTACAGGAAACAACTAAGAACGACTATAAAAAGAATAAACGCGAAAATGACAACTGAAACCAAAAAACAGGACGACTGAAAAAACACTTACCAATTGCTGGATTTAGGTGGGTGAGTGATAAAATGAAAGTGTTGAAAATATTATATACCACTGAATTTACATATAGTGCGAAAAATTGTTCAGGAAGGAATGAAGGGTGCAGGACACAATTAACACGAATAAAGATACGGAAAACAAAAACTACATGGAAAAGTGTAAATTAACAAAAACCGCAACACTTCTAAAATCAAGCAGTCGATCAGTAAAATGGAGAAAAACGTGTGACTTTGTTCCTGCCGTGTTGTTTTGAGTGTTCCATTTTAGCAGCGACAGCCCAAATCAATAAGCCAGTGAAACAAAACAACTGTAACTGGATATTCACTTTGCTGATGTGGGTAACGCCCACGTGATCCTGGCCAGGCACTTACGCGTTCATGGCGCTTTTAGAAAAGTACTGCTTGTGGGCCAAGCTACGACGACCTTGGTGATGATGACCTTGTCAAGCTTAAGGACTGTACAAGGGATCTGAGAGCCCACCTTTCCAGCTTTGGTTTTTTCCGCAAAAAAAAAGAAAATAAATATAAAATCGACGTTCAAGAATTACATTGACTTACATTAATGAAGATCCTGGAAGATCTAATAATGAATAATGATAATGAAGATCCTGGAACGTCGATATTTTGCGAAACAAAATCTTTCCATAACCACCATCCCTACTATTAAAAATATAAAATTTGTAACTTTGCGGGTATCAGAGTAGTGAATTCCCCACTGTCCAACCCGACCTCCCCCACCCCCATATCCCCTTTCGATAAGCATCAATCGTGGTTTTTGTTTACTTTCCTAAACCGGTTTTCTCGTTGTTCCTGCCAGTTACTTTCAATTTCCAAGAAGATAGGAACCTTGCCAGCCTCGGTCTGTCTGGTAAAGGCCACGAAAAGTAAATTAATACTAGCGCAAGCGGGTGAGGGCCGTAACTACCTTATTACTAGCGCAAGCGGGTGAGGGCTGTAACTACCTTATTACTAGCACGAGCAGGTGCAGGGTGAGGGCTGTAAATTCCTCTGATTACTAGCACGAGCGGGTGAGGGCCGTATTTCGAATATTAATTTTCCAATTTCAGATATCATGTTATTTAATAATTTTTTTTCACGGAGTTGAAAGAAAGTGGCAGGAGCAGTGAGAAAATGGTTAAGGAAAGTAAACAATAACCACAGTATTATTGACGCTTATAGGTAGGGGGGAGGTCAGGTTGGTGGGGAATTCACTACTATGCTCTCAGGCAAACAGATTTCATATTTCAATTGTGAGCATGGTGGTTATAGATGTTGTTTTTTTGTTTTTGGTGAAAAAATTGACGTTCCAGGGTCTGTATAATTATATACATTTATACTTGAATTTTTTTCGCGAAAAAACAACAACAACAACAACAACAACAACCACCAAGCTGGCAAGACGGGCTCTCGCATCTCTTGTACAGTCTTTTAGCTTGACAAAGTTTTCGTTACCGGGGTAGTCGTAGCTTGGCCCACAAGCAGTACTTTTCACTGTTTACAGTTTCTAAAAGCGCCCCGACGCGCAGGATTCCATACCGAAATGCCTGGCCAGGATAGAACACGTGCGCGTTACCCACATCAGCAAAGCGAATATTGAGTTACAGTTGTTCAGTGTCACATTGGCTAATTGATTTGATCCGTCGCTGCTAAAATGGAACACTCAAAACAACACGGCAGGAACAAAGTCACACGTTTTTCTCCATTTTACTGATCGAATGCTTGATTTTAGAAGATAAAGGAGCTGTAAAGTTTGATTTGCACTACTTTTTCCTGCGACATCGAAATGGTATGCAAATTTGTTGCACATGTTTCGTAGGCTTATATTGACCGCAATAACTATATTATTCTAGAGCAGAAAAGGAAAGACATCTGGAATCAAAAACATTGAATGGCTGTTTTCAGTCAGTCTAATATGTTTGGAAACGTTCACGGGCTCCAGATGTCAAGTGTTTGGGAATTGGTTCTGATCTCATAATTCGTGACGTGAATTGTGAGCCGCAAGTATCGCACGCATATTCGATCTTCCTTGAGCGGGAAAGAGTGTGAATCAGAGCTTGAAACTTTGAGAACAAATAAAGTTCTTTAATTTCTTCTTCTTTCAAGGTATGAGATTTAATTTAGGGAAAATCACATATCAGAAACACTTTTATTTCAATAAAAATAAGCATTAGTTTCATGGCCATTTTGAGTAGCGTACACAAATCTGCATGCTTTAGAAAGAAGCCAGCGACTTTGAAATATTTATTGTATTAATTTCCTGGTGAGATGGATGGTCTCGGTTTGTGTTACGTTTCAAGTTCATTGGGTTATTTTACACCGTGAACGGGGCTTCGTCCTTTGACCTAAATTTTCGCAGTTTTCATCGGCCCGTGACCGCACCTAGGCCGCATTTCAAACTCTTGCAATTTTCTCAAAAAAATAAAATACCTTAATGGAACTTTAAAATATGATTTTCGAAAATAGTTAATCCAAGGGTATCTTCAGGCGAAATATCAGAGATTCACCAAGTGGTCGCTGAAATGCAGTTCTCGATTCTTACAGGCAGCCGCTCTTAAACAGGGTATCCCTACATGACCTAATGGCTTAAACAGATTGTGATTGCCAATGCATTAAAATACAGTAAGAAACTAGTGTATTCTTATTTCATTTCTAGTCTTAAACAGGGTGTGATTTTGGGTTAAATGTCTTAGGAAGGGCCTGAAAATTTTGAATTCTGTCTTAAACGGGATAGGGAAATCAGAGAATTATTGTGTCTTAAACGAGTCAGGGCTTGAACGCCTGGGCCGCACTTCCCTACCCAAGCATCTGTTGAGTACCCCCCCCCCCACCCTGGGATCTAGAGTAACGTTACGCGTCACGCGTACGTTTATATCCTTGTACGTTTTTCAATGTTTCGCTGTTTATATTTTTAAATGAAATTCAGGGGAAAGCATTTGTTATTCACCTTTCATTTGAAGACAGAAACCGTTTCTACATTGATTGTTTTTCTATAGTAAACGTGAGACATCTTTATCTATCTTGGCCCGCGAGGTCATAGACTGATTTAGTTGCCAAATTTGCGGTTAAACAAAACTAACCTTGAGGCACTCAGGTTAGCCTAAAAAACACTCCGGTTAGCCTAAAGAGCACTCCAGTTAGCCTAAATAGCACTTAGGTTAGCTTAAATAGCTCCCCGGTTAGCTTAATGGTTAGCAGTTTATGTTGGGGTTGTTCATGCCTCGCATGTTTTGTTAATGCCTTGCACGTCTGGCTCGCATATTGTGAACACTCCTCGAGGCCCGAAAACAAAGAACGCGACCGAGAATTTAAAGAATTTGATAACAATTGACAGAAAACGTAACTCGTACCAGCCAAGTACAAAAAACGAGACCAAGAACAATAACTAAGGGCCGAAGTCTTATCTCTCGGCCCATCGCGACCCCAAAAAGAAAAAATATTTGATAACGCTACCGAAACCTTAACTCGGTCCGTCTTACTGCCCGAGTAATAACATTTAAATTAAGGAATTGCAAAGACGTAAAAACGAACATCCCCCCCCCTCCCCATGGGAAATCTCATCTTTTATGGAGTCCAGTTTTATATCCACTTATTTGCACCCAAAGCTCTTTTCGGTGCAACAAGTGTTAGGGATCTATGTCATTGCTTTATATCTCAGATCATAGTGAAAAAAAATTGGACGAATCCGATTAGTTTTCTTTCGGTACCTTTTAGGCGTTAAATTAAGAAAGAACTCACGGCCGAAAAAAGGACATGTAGACCACTCTTAGGGGTTCTTTACAAAACTTTAGACTTGTAAGCATTCTGTCACTTTAAAATATGGGAGTACCCAACACTGTTGCTACTTGTGGTTTAATGAACGCATGGAAAAATCCAAGAAACTCTGATAGAATGTTGTGATGTGCACATGCACGTTAATTTCTCCTTTTCCCTCACGACGGTACACCATGGAGGACAATCTCGAGTGTAATGGTAAGCACTGTTTTATTTTATTTTGTGTTATTTTATGCTACCGTGCAAAAGTAAACTTATTATGCATGGATTAACTTTGATTTTGGAATCAAACTTCTAAATTATCTTCTAAACATTACAATCTTATTATGACGAGACACACGTTTGGGCCAGAAAAATAGTCATTTAGTCACACAATATTGAAAACCCCCTGGGATGGGGGGGAGGGAAAAATACAACGAAGAGGCTTACGAAAGCGATGAACTAGCACTGGCGAGAGAGACACGTGCAATGAAACGAAACTTGATCACGCTAGACTGTGGTTGTGTAATGACAATAACAATAATTAACCGATTTGATTTTGGAATCAAACCTCTATATTATCTTCTAAACATTACAATCTTATTATGACGAGACACACGTTTGGGCCAGAATAATAGTCATTTAATTACACAATATTGAAAACCCCAAATAAAAATGTTAGGAGAAAAGGCCCAAACAGGAGTGAAAAAATTGAACTAATAATGAAAATTGGAAACGATAAAAAAAAAGGAAAAATGAAAACTTGACTACGCAATAGGGAGTTTAAGAAACGAGGACGGCAACGGTAACGAGAACGTCACAAAACAATGGGCTTAATGAGCCAAAACAATCGCTTTGCACGTGCGTTTTACATTTTGGTACATTTCCTTGCCGTCCTCTGCAAGACAACAACGTGAAATGACCAAATTTTAGGTTTTCTCGAGAACGGGAGCGTATGACGCAAAATCTTCTTTATTTTTCCTTACTTTGACGTCGTTCATACTAATTTAGTTCCTGGAGAGTTCGCGAGCATTTTCCAAGTTAAACCAATTTGAATAATTGCGAAAGAGTTACAAAAACGAGAAGTTATATTTTTAAATGACGTTCTCGTTACCGTTGCCGTCCTCGTTTCTTAAACTCCCTAATATTAAAGAGCGAGGCGGCCATAACATCTGCGATACGAGTGCGCGTGGCCAGAGGCAAAGAGAGATAAAGTTTATAAGCGTCCGAGCGCCAGTCTCCGTGCAGCTTGATGAGGTGATCCGGAACCCCTGACTGATATGCGTGGGTGGCGCCACCCCGTCGGAAACTATGCGGAGAAAAGTTAGTGGCATCCAAGCCAACGGCCGTGATGGTTTCTTTGAGAAAGCTGGAGAAAAGAGAGAAAGCGATGGGTTGAAGAAGGGGTCCCTGTGGTATGCAGAAAAACGGCGAGTTAGCATCAGCTGGCACCAGTTGGAAATAATGATGAATGGCTGTGACTGGGCAAAGGTCGGAGCTGGGGATAAGCGGAAGAGGAATCAGCAAAATGCCTTCTCTATGTTGCAACGTCTTGGACCAGCGAATTCGTAGAACTGCACCATTGCGGGAGAACTTGATGTCGTTGCGGGTGAGGTGTTTCGATGGGTCAAAAGCGCAAGCAGAGGGAGCGGTGACATTGGACTTTCTCAGAAAAGAGAAAAACGCCACCAGGAACAGACACCAAAGAGCGGCCTGTTTTGGAATGGACAAGTCCAACACTAATCTCATGTGCCTTAGTAAATCAACTGTGATAGGGTGCTTTTGGTGGGACTTTGTACCCATGATGCGCTTTAGTCCTTTCTTGGTGAGGGCCACGGGGAAGCTGTTCAATACATCACACGCAAGACCATGATGTAAATGGAGAAGGCGAACGGCATTGAGGTGATTCATCACGTACTGGTACGAAACGGTCTTGCGCGACAGGTACGCAAGAAAGCAGGAGACGGTCAAAGATGAGGCGGGAAGGGGTGTGAGGCTGAAACGATAGCAGAACCGAAGATACGTTTTCCAATGAGAACGCAAGTTCCGGAGGGTACCAGGAGCGTAGGCTTGGGCTCGAATATCCTGGACATATGCTTGAAGCAAAGAGAGGGATGAGGAGGCAGCGAGGGCATGGTATGGATCTGTTGAGTGAGCAAAAGAACGTAGAGTTAGATACGCACATCGAAATTGAAAAGTTCGGTAGGACATGGTACATGTACGGTGGAGATGTAGACGGTGAGAGCATCGAAATGAGCCTTGTGACCTGGGGATAGGTGCCAACGACTTAGGTGGTTAGCCAGGGAGTTGGAGGTGCCTGGAATATGATGGGCGGCGATCTCGAAGTCGAAGGCGGCTAACAAAAACCAAATCTCGCGAAGGCACAGCTGCATAGCACGGGTGCGAGAGCGGCCTGAGTTCAAAGAAAGGACACAGTTCTTGTTATCACAATTGAGGATAAATCGCTGACCACGAAGAGCTGGAGCCCACAGCTTTAAAGCCACCATGACGGCCAACAGCTCGAGAATATTAATGTCGTGACCGTACTCCTCCAGGAGGTGCCCGGGAAAAGGAGTGTGAAAATGCTGCCCCTGAAAATAACCACCTGCTCCCGATGCGCAAGCGTTGGTGGACAAGAAAAAGGGATCATTCAGCCAAGGCGTAGATTTGATGAGTGTCACGCCGTTAAATTGTGGGAGGAAATGGCACCACCAGTGCAAATCCGATTTGTCATCCAAAGATAATGGACAGAGGTGTGAGTTCTAACGGGTTGGCACGTAAGGTGTTTAGTAGGCCAGACATGAAAATGCGTGCTGGACGGACGCAGGCGGTAACGAAAGACATAACTCCCAGTAATGATTGTAGATCACGACACAAAACGACGTCCTCGGTGAGCAACGAGCGACAACAAGACAGCAGTTCAAGCAACCGTTCCGGGGTCACGGACATGGTCATATCCATGGTATTGAACTGGACTCCCAGAAAGACCATGCAGGTGGAGGGAGCACAATCTTTTTCGGGTGAAGAGTCCAAATCGAGAATAGAGAAAAAGTTCCTTGAGGGCCTCAAACGCCATAGTTGCCTTGCTAGCAGACTCAGCGCCGCCGAAATCGTCGATATAATTCGTACAATGAAAGCCAAGATTGCCGAACATATGTGACACCGCCGAAGTGGTCCGCTGACACATCATTGCGGCAGAACGAAGGCCGAAAGGGGGAGCGACGTCGAAATAAAGAAGATTGGAGGATGATGGCGACGAGAGCGTCAGTGCCGGGTAATCGGAGGGCAAATGGTTCGTCAAGGTAAGAGTCTTTAGGGATGCCGTCATTTACCGAAAAACTTGAGGGGAAGCTGAGGTTGACGACCACGCGCGACTTTCCCGAACGACCGTGGGCAATTTGAAGAGGTGAAATTGTTAAATCCATGCAGAGAGGGCTGGCTGAGAAAGGACCGCAAGTAGTGCCTAAGCCGCATTCCCTGTCCAAATAAGATTGAATGAGATCAGGTTGGGCCGTAGCCGAGCTGTGATTTTTTAAAGTAGACGGCGGAAGGGTGGTCGCCTTGTAACCGACTGGCCAACCATACTCTAAGAAGTTACAAAGGTCGGTGTCGTGGTAGTCTTGTAAAAATACAACGAAGAGGCTTACGAAAGCGATGAACTGGCACTGGCGAGAGAGACACGTGCAATGAAACAAAACTTGATCGCGCTAGACTGTGGTTACGTAATGACAATAACAATAATTAACCAAAGTGACTTAATCAAAAAGAAACTACAAGTAACTGGCCAGTGATCTTTTCACATGCGTTTTGTGTTGTATAAAGACTAAACTAGCGTTCTGACTACAAGGACAAACTTATCTCTAAGTTAACCCTCTGGGTGCAACTTAGTAGATCTTAAAACTGAACTTGATGAAAGACAAAAGTACCCTCCCAGGAGTTACTGAATTTTTTCTGAAATGTGTGGTTTTACGTCTTTGCGATCCCTAACTTTTATATAATGTTATCTTGACAAGAAATTTTCATTTTCTAGTTTGGCAACTCGTAACCTGCAACTCTAACTCACAACTCACAACTCCAGAACTCACATTTTTCCCACACCCCAAGTATATACATGTAAGCCTTTTCGGCACCGAAAACAAAAAGGCTCAGAATTCAGAACAGCTGGCTTTTTAGTAGGTTGTGAGCACTTGCGGAGAACCTTGTAAATGGCCCACGAATTTTCCACTATAGATGCCTCGTTACTAAACTTGAGACTGAATTTAATCCATTAAAGAAGCAATGAGATGTAAAGGGAAGTGAATAGTGCTACTAAAAGTTTTAAATCTTACGTATTTTAAAAATAGCATTTTTGATGTCTTACTTCACTTCTTTGTCGCTTGTTAGAAGAGGTTTCTCTCTAGTCTTGCTTTCCAATGTATGAGATCTACATGAAATTAAGGTAGTTTGGCAAACATTACAATTACATTATCAATAAATTATTTAAGAGCTGCTACCTACAGCTGTTGGTAAATTTTAGCCAAAGCAGAGTAAACTTAGTTTGAGTTAGCAGAGAGTTCAAATTGAGTTGAGTTAGATAGTAAAAAATGACTGAAAAAAAGGGCTGGAGTCAAGTCCAGGAAAAATCAAACTTTGTTCGCGTTAGAAGGGAGGGTGGGTACTTATTCAAGGGTGGGCGCTTATGATTTTCCCAACATTTTCAGCAAACAAGGACATTTTCAGAGAATAACAAAACAAGGGATAACAAATTTGTTTCGCTTAGACAAGACAAAACAAAGTGCAAAATCTAACATAAACAATATAAAAGTTCATTTAACTACTGTATCTAAAACCAATTTTGGTTGATTTTGGTTCTCTTACTTCATGTTGGGCTGGTACAGAAATGTTTTTTGTTGGGAGAGGTGTGGGGTGGGTGCTTATAAACTTTTTGGGCTTTCAGGGTGGGCACTTACTAACTTTTTGAGCTTTCAGGGTGGGCACTTATTCAAGATGGGTGCTTATTCGAAGTTGGACAGTTATTTATTTTATTTTATTTTATTTCATTTTATTTATTCACCACGACATACAATCATAGAAAGTTACAGTGAATAATAAACTAGGATCTTACATAAGTTTAGAGTGAATAATAATAGTAAAAAAAAGTAAGAAGTGGCGAGGAGACCTTAAGAAACCCCCGGGCTTATACTGAGAGGTCTCCTTGGAGATATGTTAGGACTGTAAGACTAGTAAAGACATTGTATTTAGATTTTTTAACATACCGTGGTAAGACTATAAAGACATAACAGAGTTGGACGTTTCATACAATTAACTGAGGAAATCAAGAAGCTTTCTTTTGAAGGTGGATATGTTGTAGGTTAAAATGAATCCAGGTTAAAATGATTTCAACCTAGGTTGATTTGTATTTTCCTTTGTTAAGATTGGGTAATTTACATCTTAAACAAAGGAAAATACAAATCAACCTAGGTTGAAATCATTTTAACCTGGGATTCATTTTAACCTACAACAGATAGACTAGGGGAAGACGTAAATACAGTACACGAAGGGAATTGTTCCAAACAGCCAAAAGGAATCAACAACCTAACACGCAAGATTGTGTACCTTGCCTAAGAGATTTTAGACCACGAATCTGATGAGATCTAACTAACAATCTGTTCAGCATGGATAACTACAGATTAAGAATTAATTTTCAGCTCAAGTAGCCTACTTTGTGGCCATGGTAACGCATTTTCTTCAAAGGAGCCGAAGTACACTCTCAAGTCTAGTTCATCCATCCTTACGAGCTTACTTATCAAAACACATTCTGGAAACGGACGTCAATCAAACACGTTGTACGGCGGGAAATTCAGAGCACACTAACACGCGAACTCGCAAATTTACCTCTACCTCGGCGGACAACGACTAAGAATGAATCCGTGTAGATCTTCTTACCGAGGGATGGATGACGACAACTTTTTAGACAGAGACCTTATGTTAGTCTTCATGCTGTGAATTTGTTTTAAATGTTCTTCAGGCCACAGACACAATTAACATACACGTGTCTTGTTTGACAGCAATACCTTACACCAACGCTTTGCAAGGGTACCTTCTCCCGAGCAAGCACAACCGACGTTTAATAGACAATCCTGGCCATTTTCTTTGAGCAGCACCTCCTTTTATCAGCCGTACGAACTAAGAAGGGCGCAGTTCGACAAACAGCAACAAATAATTGTCGAGGATTCGCTGCGTAACTTGATTGACAACCCGATTACTTTGAAAGCATGCTTTGAATTCTAATGTGAACGCTTATCACAGTAAGTAAACATGCATGATCTCAAGTATACTTGGGCTTAAGGTCTTCTTACCCCGCTAGTATGAACCCACCTAATAAAATTGTTTTGAGAACAGATTGATCAACCAAGTCTTGTGTGTCTGGGTAGGTTTTTCCCAGAAATACAGTAAAATATAAGATGACAGACAATGTTACAATTGTCTGCACTACATGGAAATTCGGATCCACGCATCATGCATGTGATGTTCAAGGTCCAACAAAGGAAATAGTTTCAAGCACAAATTTTAAAACTTTTCCCTAACACCATTACCTTCAGTATGAAACATTCCCAGATTAAAATGGCATGGTCTTGAAGACATGTAAAACTGAAGGATTACCATTCCAGATATATCTGAATTTAATACATCAAAGAGGCAAATGACAGCTGAAATGAAATGCAAATGGGAGCAAAAGGTGTAAATCAGAGTTTAAAATCTTACCTGTTTTAGCATTGTTGACATCTAATTTCACTTTCTTTGTCTCTTGTTAGAGGAGGTTTCTCTTTAGTTCTGAAAAGGCAACCAGTAACTGGTTTGCTCACATGCCATGAACTCGCCCAGAGCAAACTCATCCAAAGAGAAATTAACTTGCCTTCTCTAGGTTTGTCAAAAATGGTGGCCTACAAATGTAAATAACAAGAGTCTTGCACAACTTGTAACTCATTTTGAAAATACTGATACAGTTATGACTATATTTTATTATTTATTAAGCGTGTAATCAAAAGTGTCATCTTCCGTGTGGGTGAGTTTGTTGAAGGCGAACGTCCATGCAGGCGAATTCTCAAAAATTATTTTCAAAGCAGCAGATTCTGTTACAAGAAATCACTTCGCCGAAAACAATAAATTATTCGTTGAGGATTTTACAACTACGTTTTGTTGCTCCAAATTAAATAGTGATTTTAGATTACAATTTAATTGGTAATATAAAGGTGAGCTTACAAACTGAAAATTGTTCTCCAGTTGAAACAGCTGAGACTAGTTCATGAATCAGTCACGAGACTTTATAATTAAGCTTACCTTAGCTTTTCAATCGTGGTGCTGAGATCTTCAACAGTGGCACGTCGTTTCGAATTCAACCAAACGGTAAGCCCAAAATCCTTTTCTGGTGATTATAAGAGCTGAAACGCAAACATTGAAAAGAACATGAAAACTGTTCGATGCAGGAAGACAAACAAACATTGACAAACCCTGATGACTGCGTACATGTATTAGACCACCAAAACAATCAGGAGAAATTCCTTAAAAACACACATCAAATGAACTGATTTGACTCCTTACCTTTGCTGTAAGAACGAGAGGAAACGAAAAGCCCAAAACAATTGCGTCCCGGAGGACCACTAACTATGCCACGAAGATATCTTTTCGGAGCTGCTGTGCAGTGAGGTTTTCGAGAGCCGCTCCCAAACTAAACTTCAAGGTCTTAAACTGAAAGAGTCATTGTTTACAAGCGATCATGCAAAACGGCACGTAACTGCCCTCATCTGAAGCGTTGCACGCCACTGCACTCGAGTCCCGCCAAAGATGACAAAGTTGCCTGCGGAAAAAAAGGTCTAAATAACTGAAATATCCACTAAAAAGATTAAAATATCCATAGCTTTTGTCTAAATCAGCTGCACTGAATTTTGAACCAGAAAGAACATACAAGTCATATTTTTTCTGCTCGTGGAACTGAAGAGCTGCAAAAAAACAAAACAAAACAAAACAAAACATAGCATGTGAATCCGCCATGTTTTTCTGGGCTTTTCAGCGAGAAAGCTGCCGAATACCCAGGCCCCGATTGGTCGAATCCAGTGGGAGGGTTGGGAGGTTCCGGCCCTCTCCCTCTCCACCCTCAAACCTGACTTTTTATCATTGTTATGATTATTTAAAAAAGTTTTTGTATCTAAAATTTTTACAACTAAACTGAGATCGCAATGATTATTATCTTACCCTGCTAGCAGAGGTTTCTTTCTGACAAATCTTTTAGCATGTACGAAGTCGTCCGCGTCTCTTTCAGATTTCACGTAGTCGGCTTGTTTACTACGCGAAAAACAAGAGACGCGGACGACTCCATACATCCTGAAAGACTTTCCAGAAAGAAACCTCTGCTAACAAGGCATTATTATCTCGATCTCGGGTCGTTTGAAAAATGGAAACTTCACAAGTTCAAGATCGTTCAACACTGCCAGAAAACATATCGAGTGTCTAAAATTTTCTGAGGGGGCTAAATATCGAAACATAAGGGTCTTACTTACAATTGGTTGCACTCTCCCCGTCAGTTCTGCTGAAGCTGAGCCGGTCACTGATTTAATCAAGTCGTCAGCGACAGGATGTCCAAAGAAGAGAGCCTCTCGGGACTTGCTTTGCATTCAAAATTCCGAAAATAACACAAAGACTGAAAAATACCTTAGTTTACGTCACTGGGGGCAAACGTATTTTGCCCAGAACTCGAGTTGGTTCGCCGTGATGAGATGAAATAAATGGCCTAACCGCAAGTTGCGGCTTTGCATATTTTTCGTAAGCTTTTACTTTTTCAGCAACTTCTTTTTAGATTTTTTTTGGAATTTTTTCAACTTGAACCAACTCTTGCATTCGATAGAACTGTGGATTGAGTGTTCAGCTTTAGAGTAAGAGGACTAGAGCAAGCGACGGCCACGTGCCGCTAGCGCGAAAATCATTGCTTCCCGCGAGGGAGACGCGATGCACGAACAGGAGCCGTCGTGTCCCTCGAGGGAGGCAATTTTCGCGCGTGCCTGCGTGGTTTAATTTGAATGTTTTACTTTCCCTAAGAAAAATATGGACAGCTGCTTGTAATCTAGTACAGTCAGGGGCGTAGCCGGCCTTTAAGCCATTAAGCACGGGCTTAATAAGAATTTTCGTAATTATAGTTTTTTAACAGCTGAAAGGCCGTATTTTCTTTTTTGCTGACTATTCAATAGCGAATACCCGCTATATCAAGGTTTTATTTTGAAAAATAAATTAATGAATTTTAATATTAGATATTAAAAATGATGAAAGCTAAACAAAGGATAGAACTGTTACTATAGAACTTTGAAATAGTTTTGCGCACGAAAATTTAGTTGACTGTTGATTTCCGCCTTACAGCGGCTTTGACAGCTGTGCGCCTGTAATTGTAAGAAAGAAAGTAGAAAGGACATAAGCTGATCATTCAAAATCCTTGTCAATGACTTCAATTGATCAATCAGCAAGAGAATTAAATAAAGCGTATTGCACACACGAGAGGACAACAAGAAGGTGCAGGTACGGGAGGAGTTCCTTTGGTTTGTACAAGCTAAGAGTACCACAGGACAGGCGCTAGCCGAGAGGTTTCTAGAGACCCAGCAGAGCTATAGCCAGGACAGATATTGACCGCATGCGCGCACAGGGCTATGATGGTGCGGCAAACATGGCAGGGATTCACAGAGGTGTCCAAGCAATTATCAGGTATCGCGAGATGGGCGCTTGCAGAGGGGAAGAAACCAAACAACCTGGAGGATACACAGAGTTGTACAAGTGAAGATCTCTATCTGAATGTTGCCACCGTGTTTACTATTCTCCTCACCATGCCAGTGTCCTGCTACACCAGAGAGATCATTTAGCGCCACGAGAAGAGTGAAAAGATACGTGCGGTCCACTATGCTGACAAAGCGACTATCATCTCTGGCTCTTATGCACGCATACAGGGAGATGCCGATTGACCCCCGAGAGAGTTATCAGCGACTTCTGTGCGAGCAAACCAAGAAGGCTTGCATTTGAGTGATGGTTAGTCCGTAATAGTCATGCACATAATCATGCCAGGCGGTCTTTGTTAATTTTAAATTTTCCTTTAATATACCAAAATCCCACAAGGAAAAGGAATCAGCCGTTTTTTAAAGAAGTGCTTAGGCCTCCATAGTGACGATTAGTGCTAAACCCTAAAAGCGGATGTTCTCTGCCCAAATGGAGCTCTATTTTCTGAGTTCTCTGCCTAACAAGTGGAGCTCTATTCTCTAAGTTTTCTGCCTAACAAATGGGCCTCTGTTCTCGTCTTCGTCAGAGCTATCGGGATTGGGAATACTACATTGTGTAAACACCATAAGGTGTCCAGCCTTGTTTAGGAGTATCCATTCCAGTAAGAACCATCAAGGCACATGATCTCGGCAATCACACGGAATAATAGGGGACTGTGAACAGTCCAAGTAAAATCACTTCATTCAATATCAATGTATTTAGCAAAGAGAGCACTTATTGGGGACACTTTCCGAGTCGAA
>NW_028145596.1:105000-152500 GCF_977016875.1 Pavona decussata
TGGTGCGAACAGGATTTTGTCAGTTCCCATATTTTTTCCTCATGCCTCCTTACGATACAGCAAAAACAAACTGGCGGGCGCTAAATTTACGAAGGAGGACACGATTGCTCCTTGGGCACCAAGGAGTGTGAACAACGTCCTTTTTAGCGCCCGGGCACAGAGCTCTGGTACGGGCACCTTGTCTGAACAGGGCCTAAATCGTAAAATCGTGCAATTTTTCTGATTTTAAAGGAAACTTCGGAGATACGTACCATTAAATAGTGTCATTCCGAACTTTGTGGCTTTTATTGTTGTCATTGTCTGGTATTTCTTTTTTTCTCCATTTTTCTGGAGAAACTTTCGCTTCCGGCCGAAAAAAGTTTTTAGCTTAGCGACATATGGGGCAATCGTTTTCCATGTAAGGTCAAACTACGGTATATGAGCTGGTAACCGAGATTTAGTGAACCAATCACAACGCTAGAAATGCAATATCCGAGGCTGAGAATTTAATGCAAAATAGATCAAGGCACTGAGCAAGGCTGATTTCAAGGTCAGTGAAATATATATACTTTCCAACATTTCAAAGGCACGTTCTTTCTTCTTCGGGGTATGTTGAGACTGAGCCTGTGGCAAAAGACGTTACAATTTAAAACAGTTACAATAGCAAAATGCCCGGCCAATTCCCCCCGGCGCAGGGGGAAATTATCCCGCAACTTTACCAAAGAAAATAACGCCACGCAAGTTGCAGCGATTTAAGAGGGGAGTTTACACAGGTTTTGCAGTGCTGAGGTTGTTGTTCCAATCCTCAATCAGCTCTAGAGAGTTGACCAAAGAGTGTATGATTGTTTTTTTTTAATTTTTGTTGTTTTCTGGGTCCTGGCAGAGTGTGTCCGCTTCCGATTGGAGCAAGCTTTCAGCGAGTGGAGATGGCGCGGGTGGAGTAGAAGGAGTCTACCTAGAGAAAAAAACGTTTTCCAAGTTTGTAAGTAAATCGTTGTTTATTTAGCGGTTTTCAAGCGTAAAAAAATTCATAATTTGCTTGAATTTCGTGCGTTGTCAAACAGCAGGGGCACTGTCCATTTAGCCAAATTTTCGATTCAGCGAGTTGGAAAGCAAATAGAACGCGCGGATCAAACGGAAATTTTCCTGAGAAAACGGAAGATGTTGGGGAGGTACTTCACTCTTTCCGTTTCAAAAGGTCGGATTGGAAATTCCCGATCCATTTGTACGAAATATCCATTGTGTTGTCTTTTTGCGTCATCATTGCGTCATCACGTGCGTCTTTTGATCTACCAATGAGATTACAAGTTTGGAAAAAATGGAAAAAATCCTTTCCATTTGACACGAAAAGATTCCGAAATTTCCAAACGAAACTTTTGGCTAAATGAATGAACAGTGCCCTAGTTTATGCCTTACAACTTTTATCTTCAAGTTTGAGACTAATTTTTATTCAACTCGTCGCGGGATTTTTTCTTTTCCGCCATTGCAAAAGCTTTTAAAAATATCGTTATTAGCAGGTCCTGTAATTAGTAAAGAACGTTTACATTAAAAATTCACGTATCTTTCCGAAGATGAATGCGATTCAAACAAATGAAAACAGCTTCCTGAACTCTCAGACGGTATTTGGAAAACTGTTGGCCAACGATTTCAAAGTGCTATTCATCTACGCGCGCATGCGCCTGGGGTGATATAGTCCCTTTAAGACCGATATGGCAATCGGTTTATTATCTCACATTCCCAATGGTGTGGAGAGGGGAGGGTCGGAGAGTCGGAGGTACTAGATAAAGTGTCATACCGGGGAGGTTCCGCCCGGAGGGTCACCCTTCTACCCTTAACCCTTACCTTTACCGTATTATCCGGGGGACCGTATTAAGCGAGGTCTCAGAATAAACGTCATGGACACATGTTTTATCGATACAAAGACTGCAGAATACAGTTTAAAAACAGCAAAACGAAATTTAACGCTTAAAAGCTAAAGTTCAAACTTAAGAAACTTTACGCCTCACTCGAATAACCTCGCACTAAAGCTTTCCCTATTGTTTCTCTCAGTGCAAAGTATTCGTTTAAAATAGTCATTGAGTTTGCTCTGCAGTGACATTTTAAATTTGTGGTTCAGCCAGACGGGCTGAATATTAGACAATTTATACAGTGCGCAGATAACCAGTATCCATAAAACGATCTGTACAAACTGTACGGATCATCAAACCGTATAAACCCCTCACTCAGATAAGACATGGAAATATTCAAGTACTCTTAATGAGATGTAATTTTCCATCTGTAAACGGACTGAAAAGTGTCTTTACGATCTGTACAAACCGTACGAATCGTCAAACCGTATAAACCCTTCGCTCAGATAAGACATAGAAATATTCAAGTCCTCTTAATGAGATGTAATTTTCCATCCGTTTACGGAACGAAAGGTGTCTAACAATCTCTACAAAGTGTACGGATCGTCAAACCGTATAAACCCCTCGCTCGACACATATGACGTGCAAATATTCTAAGTCCCTCAATGAGATGCAATTTTCCGTCCGTATACGGACCGACAATTGTCTTTCCGTACGGATCGTGAGGCTGTTTTTTTTTTTTTTCAAACCCGATCAGTTTGCCTATATTAGACATGACTGTCAGAGAGGGGACTCGAACCTGGGGCCTCCAGATTACGAGTCTGCGCCTCTAATCACCCGGCTGCGCGGCCTCACCCTGATGTAGAGATTTGATTGTCTGTTGACTAAAAGGAGTTTTCTTTGTTCGTCAACAGGGCATTTACAGGGTAAGTTTGGAAGAGCTCCAAGATGCATCAGAACCTGGTAACAAAAATGGCAGCCAAGAAATGGAAGATACCACGACACTCGAGGATAAGGACACTGGTGAATCATTAAAGAAAAGGAAAGAGGGAATCTCTGTTGGAAAGGAAAAGGAATCACTTCCTCAATCCACTCAAGAAGTTCTTCAGCAACACAAACTGGTCTTTCATGATGTTAATACTGTAAGTCGCTCATCTATGTGTATTCTTCATGTAATACAGCCGTTCGCCACAATGCCGAAAGGTAGTCTGGGAAATACCCAATAAATTTCAATAACTTGAGATGGCAGGCAATACGGATTTTGAGATGGCGGGTAATATGGATTCTGAGCTTTTATTGAAATTTATTGGGTATTTCCCAGACTACCTTCCGGCATTGTCGCGTACGCTTTTACGCTTTTTTGGACAACCTTTGTCGAAACAGCTGTATATCAAACACGAGAAAGCGTGTTTCATCAGATATCCAAACACTAAGTTTTTTAAACGACTTCGAGATGTTTGGATATCTGATGAAACACACTTTTGAGTATTTGATATGGCTTCTCAAATGATCAATAATTCTTGGAGAAATTCAAGGCTAAAGTTGGCAAAATTTTATGGTAATTAGGAACACATATCCAAACCACGGTCACAGTAGTGACCCTCCATCCAGCAGTAAAAAAAACATAGGCATGTAAAGCGTGCATGACCTTTGTTGAAGTTTTTGTGGTTTACAGGGTTAATTTTTTAAAGCACAATTTTTTATCCCAGGTGGGTTATGAGGAATCACCCGTAAAAAGCACTTAGTCCAGGAAAGACGAAGGGAAGGACTTTAAGAAAATCTAACACGCAAACAGCTGGTGTTTAGACTAGTTTGTTCCGTCGAAACGTGTTGCTTGTCTTTCATTACAAGTAAGCTCCAAAAAGAAATCATTTTGAAGGGTGATTGCTGCCATCAATAGAAGTTAAAAGCAATGAAATAAGAGAGGGGTTATTTTCATTGCAGGTGGAATCAGCCTTGCTTTTATTCATTTCCATTGCGCATATGCCACACATTGACATTCCAATCCTAGCAGTATCCAAGATGTTTGTCCCGTGAACCCAGGTTAACGGCCTGGGCTCCCACGAGTCTCTTGTAGCTCAGTGGTATAGCATCCTATCTAATAATCGGAGGGTCTTAGGTTCGAGTTCTAATAGGAGCAGTCGGATTCTCTTTTTCCGAGTATGCCTGTGTCATTTAATAAATAATACATCATTCTCAGCCTTGCCTTTGTTGTACTATTCATATACATTCACACGTGACTGGCCAGGGAACAGACTAGAATGAGGTAAGCGGTCCAGGAGGTCATGGCGCAAAACCAGCAAGACCTGACCTCAATATTCAGCTCTACGGTGGAGCCATAACAACAACAACTGTTATGGTGTGTTGCTAAGCCGTGCACATGATCTTCTTTTGTCTCTGTAGCTTGAGTTTGCAAATGCTATAACCAAATCCGATCCAGATGTTAAACGTCTTTTAAATCCAGACTCCATGCAGAATGTCCCGTGTGATCGTTTGTACAATCCCCAGGCAATACACGGGGTAGGGAGATTGCGTGACACTGTAGATGTAACGTGTTCCTTGTGCTCCTGTCACAGCTACCGAGAGCGTAAAAGAAAAATGTTGTGTCAGTCGTAATTTGTGTTTGCAAGCGCCATTTTTATTATTATTACTATTTTTTTCATCCACATGCAATGGATAACAAGCTTACGCAGTTTATACCCACCATAAAAGCTAGCCAGGCCTCTCTGTCTAGTCCCAGTCTTCAATAGATCTCCCCGTTTGGAGATCCAATTTTGAAATATTAAACCCCTCACTCCTTCCCTCTATACCAAGAATTCTTGGTTCCCAGGTAGTGCATTTTTAACGGATCTTTTTCTCGGAAAGATTGTGCGCGCTTGCCTCCAATTGCCTCCGCTCGCCTGAAAAAAACGCAAAAAATAATAAAAATAACGCCTGTCCTACAGGCTACCCGCTTTCCATGTAAGGGACTGTGCAACAATTATCTGGAGGGGGGGGGAGGGGGGTTCTAAAATTAGCAAAGTAGGTCTTTAAATAAAGTTGCACCCGCCCTGAATTAAAGTTAAAATAACTTTTTGTCCATCCCCGTCTAGAGGAGAGATTACTTTCAACCCCCCCCCCCCCCTCCCCAACCTCCGATCCTCCCTACATCCCTCTTCACCTTTACACTACTTCTGGTATGTCTGCATCATCAACAAATAAAACTTGGAAGCTACGCTCCACATAATCGTCGCCTGATGAGCCACCTTCATACTCGGTTGACTCCTCCTCAGAGTCACTTGAGGTATCATCATGAGAACTGGAGGGAATGTTTTCATCATCATCTTCGATGTCTTCATTACATGTTCTTGCTACAGAACCATCTGCATGCTTAAGTATTCGCTCAACTAATTCATTGTGCCTTGTTTCCAGATACCATTAGACCTTCTTGCCTTAGATAGAGCGGAAGTTCTTGTTCAAAACCAACTCGGGATTTAACCCAAGCTCTTGAATATATGTTTAATATTGTTGAGATAAACTGTTCATTTTTAGTACAAGGTTTTGAAGCTGTTAATATTAGTATTTCTTAAAAGATTCCAAAAATTGATTTTGATTAGCTTACATGTAATATACATTATCTTGAGTCCATGGATTGAGATCAGACTTCTCAGTTTAACTTCTAACCCACCCTACAAATGTTTAAGAAATTACATCTTACCCCCCCCCCCCTACCCTGCGCTTTGGTTTAAGTTCAGGCCCCCCCTATTAATCTTAGAAACCCCCCTCCAGATAATTATTGCACAGTCCCTAAACCGGCCCTAAAACAAGACGGCAATCGAGAGACCCGCAAGCCCGACAGCCGGGAATTACCGACCCTCTGGATACAAACCGCTAACCACTTTATACGAAGGGAGGGGTGGCCTACGAAGCAGACGTTATCGGGGAGGGGGAGGGCGAGTGGGAGGAGGAGCGGGTAAAAGTGAGAGAAATGAGGGGACCCTCCACTCTCCTTAATCTCCCACTCGTTTGCACTTTTCTTCCCCCTTCTTCCGCCCCTCCAAGGCTACACCTGCTTCGCAGGCTAGGGGAGGGCTTAGTCCCTATAATGGACTTTTCGGGGAGGCCCCAAAGAGAGGGCGCTGGCTCATTTTCCGAACAGTGGCTGGCCATCGAGCCTACCCGAAAAGGTGCATTTCTTCAGGCTGGAGGTATATTGAAAGGAAAGGGATTTCAAGGGGGGGAAGAACTGTTATTTAACAGACCCAAGGAAATACTATGCAATGTTTCTACTTTAGCTATGCGGGAGGGATTACCTTTTCTTGCAAAAATGGTTTATAACAGGGTAAGGGTTTGGACCTCAAGGCGGAGTATCCCCGTAGAAAACTGGTGAGGACTCCCTTCCCACCACTTCACAACCGCGCCTCTTTGGCTGTGTTTTAGTCCATCGTGATAATGTAGTCTTCGAAGTCAAAAGGATATCGATTAACACTCTCTTATAGTAGTTGTTATTAGAACACTGATTACTCAGTTCAAAGTTTTGTTTTCCCCAGGTTCGTTTCAACCCTAATAAGCAAGCTTTTTCGTGGCTTGCCTCAGGAGGCGCAGCTGGTCTGGCAAGGCTCCATTTAGTCAAACAGATCGAGTGAAGAAACGCTGGCCGGTTAAGCAAGGAGTCATCAATCTTCTGATGCGGGCGTCAGAGGGAAAGAACGAGAACAGCCACTGGATTGAGAAGAGAGAAGAAGATGTACCTTCCATGAATCATACAAAACAGCGGACTTTCGCTTGAATAACCCTTTCAAATCAAATCAAATCAAATCAAATCAAATCAAACAAGACGCATATGTGCGTGAACTTGGGCTTCATTCCTGGCATATCCAGCTGTAAACGCCAGAAAGTTGACATGATAAAATCTCAGTTGTCATTTGTCGATTGTTTTACAGCATAGTACAAGCAAGTATATTGTAAGCAATGTATATTCCTGGTCTAAATTGTGCCCTCTGTCCGTTTTTTACGCCCGGTCTGTAGTCTGCGTTTTACACTGACCGGAATCTAATACAGAATTTTAGAATCTAATACAGGTTCTGACAGTAAAATCCGAGCTTTCAACCTATCTGTGCGTCTATCTGGCCAACAGGATTTAGCAAAGTGGGCAGGGATATCTTGTGTTGGCTTCATCCCCCCCTCGCAAAAGTTTTTGTTTTTTGAAATAAGGGAATTCTGATTGAAATTGGTGTTTCGTGGGAATTTCTTTTTGTCAGTATCTTTCACCCATTAATCGATGAAATTTGTCCTCGCGTCACATCGGCGAAATTTGATCCGTCTCCAGTGCGTGCGTTTGTTTACGCAAGATTACGCAGTTGTCACGTTTTGGCAATTAAGGAGAGAAAAACAGACAGAATGCTTTCCTAAACGAAAAATTTATTCAGAAAAGTCTTTGTTTACGCCTAAGAAAGAAACGCTTATAATTCTAAATGCGAGACGAGAGACGCGAAAGCGATTTGAAGGAACTATCAGTCCATTTCGAAGCGAATTTATCAACCCGTGCGTGGCACGTTTTTCAAATTTTCGCTAAAACTGTTCAGAATATAAAGAATCGGTCAATTAGAATAGTATTTCAGTACAAATTCACGATTAAACCTGTAATTTTTCAGCCGTTGAATTCCCAGAAGTACTAAAAAATTTTGTAGAAAGTCCGTGGCCTGAATAAGGAAGTGAGATGTCCGCGCTCCGCTAACTCGTCGCCTGGATAAAACATCAATTTGTACTCGAAGCACAGTTTCTTCGCCGTTATTTCTCGGATTTCCGCTATCGAAACTGTTGAGTATTCCTAAGTAGTTCTTCTTTCGATGTACCATTTCGAAAAGTTGTGTTTTCCTTCGGAAAATGCGAAAATCGTCGACTAAAAAATGGCCGACCCATGCAAACCCATGCAGCGACAAGATTACCTGCGCATGCGTTTTAAGGCCCAGACGGCGATTTGTGACTGAAAGAGGAAAACAAAAACAAAAACAAAAAAAACGAAGGGCAATTTTCAACTTGGTGTCCCTTTGGGAAGCCCAAGTAATAACTTTATATATCGACGGTTATTTTATCGGAAAAATGCTATTTACAAAACACTTTTTGCCCTCTGAAAGCGGCAAAACATCAAAGTAGCTTGCAAGCAAACTCTCCTATCTGGGGTCTAACCGCCTTGGCAGAGAGCATGCGTGCCGCTTACCACTAGAGGATTGTCCCCAATCTTCTCGCCGTTCGCTTCGCTCGCCCCAAATATATGTCACACTGAGACCCTTGCTTGCACGCTAATAAAAGAATCTCTCTGTTGATCATTAGCTTTCACTTCAGCGCTCATAATTCAATTCGCCATGTAGCGGAGCACAATGAGCAATACCGCAAGAAAACGCTTCTCATTAGCTCTCATATATGCGCGGTTCAATTCTTGTTGTTACCACCCTCAGCAAACTCCCGGAACAAAACACTTTTAAGCAGGCCTATCCCAGGGGTAGGAGTCGAATCAAATTAAAATAACTACTCGCGCAAGAAATATGCCTTTCTTGACTAAGAAGAATTCACGAATTTGCTGTTTTCATTTTTCGTTGTAATGTTGCCATCCTCCTGTAAACCGAGCGGTTTATTTGCACTGAAAGAGAAAAGATTCGCCATGCTATATTGGAATCAGTAACATACTAGTAATAATTTTTTGTAAATTTTGAGGCATTGTTGATAAGTTGGAGATTCCTTTCATGTTGAATAAAGTTAACAGTTTATTCGTTCCATGGGAGGAAGCATTGCGTGATGATTCTACCAACGGCTGCACCAGAATCTAAACTAAGAAGGCCTTCGTGAATCTAGCCCGTGAACCTTCCGGGGGCCATGAAACCTGCGATTCGGTGTCGTTTCCAGAGAAGCGCTTCAAGTTTTCATCGGCCAACTATTCAAAAATTCGGGTAGGATGGTGCTTCCCAATACAGATTTAGTAACTTTTATCAAGATCTTCTCTTCCCGCGTAGACATAAACCGCGCAAAAAAACTTTCAATTAGTAGCCCCAGTCCATAAGAAATCAGAGTTTCTCGGACAATTCCGAGATGCGCTGAACGTGTGCGCAGTAGCAAAATAGGGCACCATTCTTAAATTACAAACGGTTAAGTTTGCTGTCGGACTATAAAGAGCCATAATGGATAAGGAAGTTTGTTTCTAAAGAAACTGTGGTAATGCATCGGTGGGGAGTAGAAACGAATGTTTGGTTTATCAACAGAGTTGAAAACTAAAGGTAAATTGGCCACCGTACAGAGATTCGAATGCTGACGTTTCGAGCGTTAGCCCTTCGGCAGAGCCATTTTTAACTCGTGAATGTGCGTAGCGCAATGAACGAGTTATAGCGATAGCTGACTTTTGACTTGGTTGGTTGGTTGGTTGGTTGGTCGGTCGGTTTTGTCGTTAACGTTCGGGCGTGCGCAGTGAATGAGTTTTAAATTCAATTAGTGGAAAAAACACGCGAACATTTATTGTTCACGGCGCATCAGGAAATTCTTATTCAATATGTAGAGAATAATTTGACGATCATTCAGTGCAAGAATGGAGATTTTTCGTTCAATCTGAGCAAAGTTACAAGTTTTTTTAGTTTTGCAGAAAGTCCGGGGTCGTAAACTCAATTAGTGAAAAAAAAAACGTGAAAATTATTTTTCATGACGCGTCAGAATTCTCTCATTCAATCTGTAGAGAATAATTTGACAATCAGTTTAGTGTAAGAATGGAGATTTTTCGTTGAATCTGAGCAAAGTTATAGGTTCTTTTCATTTTTTTCTACAAACTGCGGTTTCTTTTAAGAATTAAAAATAATTTAATTTAGAAATAATTTAATTAAAAAATAATTTAATTTGTCAGTTTTCACGCGAAAGTAGAACGTGCCACGGTGAGGGTAAAAGGCGGAAAGAGTTTGCGGAATGGAATGTGGAAAGACGTGCGGAATGGCATAATTATGCAAAATAAGAATTGCGGAATGACATAATTATGCGAGATACGATTTATGCATAATGACTCACAGAAATACATTAAACTGAAAAAGCGCGCCTTTTTTTGGGCGCCAATTTGCAAATACAGCCTTTTTGTAACCATTCAACCGAAGAATGCATCACAAAAACCCAAACGATGGTATCTTCGAATTCAAACTTTTTTCCTTCGATCCTCATCGCATAGCCGTTAATGCAACATAGCAGCTCGTGGACTTTTATCGTTTGCGAGTGAACACAAGATTTGTAATACATTTGCATTAAAGAGGTTTGTTTATTTACGTAACCTGGTTTCCATTCCACACGAGTCGTCCGCCATTACGGGAGATGTATACAACTCAATCGAAGGCTGGTTAAACTTGACATGTTTCAAGCTTTCACAGCGCCTCGCAGGAAAAAGACGTGAGTTTATTTTTGAAACGATTTATGTCACTTGTCGAGGATTTATCTGGTTATGACGAATGTGTTGTGAAAATACAAAACTGAATGCAAGGCTGGCACTACGGCAAAGGGCAGATTTATTAGTGGCTAATATTTCGACTAATAATGTGTTGTGGTTCGGTCATGCTCATATCCGTTGTTTTACGTTTTATATTAATCAATTTATCATACACAGCCAAACACACACACACGCAAATAAATAAATAAATAAATAAATAAATAAATAAATAAATAAATAAAAACGAAAATAAAAATTTAACCGCAATCTATACCGCAGAACTCTTTCCCCGTATTTTGACGTGTAGATTTCGGTTTTTTATTTTCGAAGGAAGGATCTTGATGAAACAAATAAAATTTTCAACTCCAATATTTTATCAGAAACAATATCTAAGCAATTCGGGAAATATTTCCGCACAGCCCCATACATTATTTATCCATGCACAACTGTCACACTAACACGACGAGCGTGAGAACAGAGTGTGTGCCAAATGTATAGATAATTATGCATGGGGCTGTGCAGATATCTTGACGCAACTCGTACTAAAAATACTGTAAGAGACTAATGTCACTTGAAGCCTACTTTCTTGTATTGTACTGGTTATCCAAAACCGTAAAATCTCGGTTTTAGAGAGGAAACATGAAATTCAGTCCACTTTGGAGAAGAGAGGGGTAGGGGGAGGGGAACTGCAATAACTGTTGCAACGTGTTGAAATAACACCCATGCCCATTTTTAACCATGAATAGTGCATGTCCCTCTGACTTATAAGTGATGGAATCACCTTCAGCGTGTATACTTTACAGTTAGAAGAACTTGCAAATAAATCATACTGATAACATCCCAAAATATTCCTAAGATAGAGAAAGCTTCTTCACCACTGTAACAGCTATCATCCATCACAATGGCTGAACAATCCAGTCACATTGTATTTTATTTTCAAAGTATAAAACGTGTTACCCCAAACATTGTTTATTCTGATCTTTGAAGTGGGTATCTAAGTAGGTGTTTCAACATTATGCTAGCTTATAGTGGGGCAAAGCCTTAAAGAATATGTTAGTATTATATACTGGTTTTTCGGCTTTTTTTTCTTATTATTTTACTGACCATTTTGTCTGATACTTGAACTGTCTCAGACAAATAAAAACTAAAATCGATCAGTTTTTAGAATTTGCTTTTACATTTTGGCCTAATTAAATGATAATGCATCTTTGTTGTATACTGGCAAGGTTCCACATTAAATCATTTTTTTTTTTGACATTTTACAAACTGTAAGCAAGAACATTACAACATCGCTTTGAAAACGATAAGTTTGTTGAGTTGTTTTCAAATTACATTACATAACTAAGGGACCGATTGTTTATTACGTCCTATGGAGGGGGGGGGGGGGGGGGGGGGCGGGCGGGCAGTGGTTTTCTAAAAAATCGAGTGTATGAAAACTTTACCCCCCAAAAAAATCTTTCAAACAAAAGTTTTACCCCCCACTGCAATGACAGTTTGAAAATTTTACCCCCCCCCCCCCCCCCTAAGGTTGGCGTGGCGGTTGAATTGTTGAGAAATTCCTGGGGCCTGTTTCTCGAAAGCCCGGTAACTTACTGGGCCCGTTTTTCGCCGATTACAGAACAATTACAGACATGGTACTTGGCCAATGTTTTCATAGAATAACATGATTTTAAAATTTAGTTTTCAAAGCTGACAAAAATTGACTTCTGTTAAGAAACATTTGTCACCAAAATTACTTATCGGGCCCGGTAAGTTACCGGGTCTTTCGAGAAACGGGCCCCTGGTGACAACGCTTGGTTACATGCGGAAGTCGCTAGCTCTCTGAATCTGAACTGGCAAGAGAAACAATCAGAAGTTAGGCAAAATTCAAGTAAGGGAACGTACCTTAGAATGATGTTTTGTTATTGCTGGAGTCTATTCTTCACGGTCCTCAAAAGAAGGTACACAGAAGGTCAAAGCAGCTCGGGGTTTGAGAGCAGTACAGGAGCATTTGATGTATGGATGTGGATCAAGGATGTGGATAATTATATAGATTTTGAAGAAGCCTACCATCTCTATTCGTCTTTTGTTCAATTTTTTTGCCCAGAGAAACAAGCCTTCAGAGATAAACTGCTTGATGAAATACACGGTTTGCCTGTCTATGTCATTACTCAACCTATTATGTGCAAGAGCTTTGCCGCTCTGAAGAATAGTAGCGATATGGAGAAGTATCTAGTCGATTTAACCCCCTCACTTTTCGTACAAGGCACAACCCCCCCCCCCCCACATCCCCCAAAAAGAGCTCGTTTAACCCCCTAGGACGTAATAAACGATCGGTCCCTAATTATGTCATGAACAACTCATTTTTTTGCGTGAAAACAGCCTTGTTTATATTATGCTTAAGTATCTTCAAACTTTATGTTAAATGAAGATACTATTTGTAGAGTTTTTATATTACAAGCGTTATATATGTGGACATGGAAACTGCTATGACAACTAGAATTACCAGCTAAAGTTATGGTGGATATAGTTTTGGTTGTCATAAGAGAGGATCAAGTATATGTGTGGGCTTAATCCTCTAATGGTCTTACATGACTTATTGGAATGATGACGATTCCCCTTGGTTTATTTTTAGGTCAGTCATCAAGAATCATAAAAATTAATTTTTAAAAAAATTATGTGTATGTAAACAAAAAACAAAAAAACTCTGGTTGTATGGTTGACCTAAAAAAAAGTCATAATTAGTGAACAGCTGGGTATGTATCGGAACATGTATGGAGAATTCATACTTTTGATCCTCTCTTGCTTGTTGTTGTTGTTGCCAAACGTTAACTCCATGTGAACAGTTAGTTATTATTGCTCTACACCCCGAGGGGAAATGGGAGGTCAATTTTAGGGCGATGTAAAAATGCTTGTCCCTGACAGGGGTTGAAAATGTGCAGTTTTGTACCATTGCGGTGGAAATCTGCATCTCTCCTTTCAAAACCTCAAAGGAAAGCTTTTCTGTTCTGTGCAATGAGGAAACTGCTTGATTATTTCAATATTTTGTTTTGGTAACCTTTAAGGAAACTACATTGGGGCCACACCTAAGCCAAGAGAGTCTGGTACAATTTAGAACATTCTGTTCAACATTTTTGACGGCTTGTCCCTTCAGTTTTATGTAAGAGTCCCCCCCCCCTCCCCTGGGGTGTAAGTTTGGTTAGATTACATGTTTGTAGAGCTACTTGAGTTACTGTTGTTGAGCTACTGAGCAATCCAATCATTTATGGGTTTACCTCTGCGAGACCTGTGATACTCACCAATCAGATAAAACAAGGAAAACCAAAAAAGTCAACAATAGGTTGAGTCTAGGAAAACTTCACAGGCTCTTGTAATGAGGCACAGACCATAATACCGTAAAATTCCGGTTACGGGTGGGGATACGTAAAAAGGAAATGTCAACGGCTTTTTTAGGGGCAAGGGGGGAAGGGGTGTTACGTGTTTATATAAAGATCAAAGATGGGACTGTAGGTGGAAGAGTGGTAGGGGTTTATCACGGAATAAAATTTTCGTTTACAAATAGATGGCCCAAAAATCGAGGCGATTTATTAGCAGGGGAGGGGGACTTAAAACCGGGATTTCATGGTATGGGATAACCAGTACAATACAAGCTTATATCGATTTTTTAAAATAAAAAAAAAAGGAAAAAGAAAAGAAAGTAGATAAGAATTACGGTATGGTATTAATTACCGAGGCTTCAAGTGACATTAGTCTCTTACAGTATTTTTAGTACGAGTTGCGTCAAGATATCTGCACAGCCCCATGCATAATTATCTATACATTTGGCACACACTCTGTTTTCACGCTCGTCGTTTTTGGAAGTGGGTTAGTGTGACAGTTGTGCATAGATAAATAATGTATGGGGCTGTGCGGAAATCTTTCCCGAATTGCTTAGATATAGTTTCTTATAAAATATTGGAGTTGAAAATTTTATTTGTTTCATCAAGATCCTTCCTTCGAAAATAAAAAACCGAAATCAACACGTCAAAATACGGGGAAAGAGTTCTGCGGTATAGGTTGCGGTTAAATTTTTATTTTCGTTTTTATTTATTTATTTATTTATTTATTTATTTGCGTGTGTGTGTGTTTGGCTGTGTATGATAAATTGATTAATATAAAACGTAAAACAACGGAAATGAGCATGACCGAACCACAACACATTCGTCATAACCAGATAAATTCTCGACAAGTGACATAAATCGTTTCAAAAATAAACAGAGGCGGTTCTTTACTCACGTCTTTTTCCTGCGAGGCGCTGTGAAAGCTTGAAACATGTCAAGTTTAACCAGCCTTCGATTGAGTTGTATACATCTCCCGTAATGGCGGACGACTCGTGTGGAATGGAAACCAGGTTACGTAAATAAACAAACCTCTTTAATGCAAATGTATTACAAATCTTGTGTTCACTCGCGAACGATTAAAGTCCACGAGCTGCTATGTTGCATCAACGGCTATGCGATGAGAATCGAAGGAAAAAAGTTTGAATTCGAAGATACCATCGTTTGGGTTTTTGTGATGCATTCTTCGGTTGAATGGTTACAAAAAGGCTGTATTTGCAAATTGGCGCCCAAAAAAAGGCGCGCTTTTTCAGTTTAATGTATTTCTGTTAGCATTATGCATAAATCGTATCTCGCATAATTATGTCATTCCGCAATTCTTATTTTGCATAATTATGCCATTCCGCACGTCTTTCCACATTCCATTCCGCAAACTCTTTCCTCCTTTTACCCTCACCGAACGTGCCATGTCACGCATCATTGACGTCGTAAACAAAATTATGCAAATGTCTGGTGAAATGAACACTTTAAGATCTTGTCAGCTTTCATAGAGCTTTCAAAGGGAAAAAATGTTTCATTTTCGAAATTTACAACTGGTAATTTATGGGAAAGCAAAAGGACGCGGTCGATAAATAATTCTTATTTAGCAAGAGCTTGTCATAGTTCATTATTTTTACTTGAGGATTACGTGGACTGAACTCCAAAGGAAAAATTTCACGCATTTATGTCGGGCATGAAATGTAATGCGATACTTTGTTGAACAGATTTCCCTTTGTGAGATCGGCTTGCCCTACAGTAATTTTGTAATTTTAATTCCCAAAAAAACTTCACTTGCCCATCGGGCAAATGATGGTTAGAATCCACTAGCGCGATCGCAAAATCCAGTAGCCCCGGACTATCGGGGACACGAATTTGCATGACGTACTGCACATGGCGTGCTTCTATGAACTTTGAATAAAAAAACACGTGATTTTTTTAATCGGCGCATCAGAATACAAGAGTACAAGAATGGTTATTTTTCGTTACATAATCGGGCAAAGATATAGTTTCTTTTAGCTTTCAAGGAAGTTTCCGTAGCCGTCTAAATTTCAATTACTATGTGTCATCTGCATTCACGAGTTGGCTCACAGGAGCCTTTGATTTGGATTCGCTCTGGCGAAGGGCAACGGCTCGAAACGTCATCACTCGAATCTCTTTACGGCGGCCGATTTACCATTAATTTTCAACTCTGTTGATAAACCAAACATTCGTTTATAAAGAGCCACAACTCCCGGAAAATTGAGTAAGTGGCGAGTGACACACTCTTCACCCGATGATGCTTTAAGTCCTTCGACCTCACGTCATTTGACATCGGCCAAACCTTGCAAACCTTCCCGTTGTCCTTTCGTGTTTCTTATCGTTCGTTCGCAAAAGAGGAAAGTACTTTTATTTTGTCATCTGTTCGTTCTCTATGGGTGTGTACGGTCTCTAAGCCAATAGCAAGCAAAAAAAGGCAGACGTTTACTTTTAATAATTGTTTATTTGTTCCTTTACACATACATTCCTCTCGAGAATAAATATGGAATATATTGACACTGTCAGGAAAACAACATTTTGGGTTTTAGCTCTGAGAGCCATGTTCGGAGCAGATTATTATATACACCTGTATTTTGTGCAAGTATTTCATATTTAAACACATCAGTATTGGATTGATTGTTAGAGCGCTTTTCAATTGAGCATGCAAAGTAAACATTTCGCATTTCCTTTCCTTCGGTCTATAAATGGTTAAGTTGGCCACTTTCTCAATTATTAGACATCAAATCAAAAACAATCCTGACTTACTTAAAATGGTTTTCCGCGTTAAAGGCCATTTACTTACATTTTCTTCGTGGTTGATAAATTCATTGTGTTGTTTACTTTTTTTTTTTTTTTTTTTGAGGTACGTTAACAGTAATTACTTTGGTTACGGTTTTGTGATACTCAATTGAACACCGCTCTCTCTTGCTAAGGGGTTTTCCGTGTGTCGAGCGAACTAAAATTTAACTTGACAGGGTACATCTTGTAGTACATCCCACAGGTGTGCCACGACTTGTGGTCTTATATTGTTATCAGCAAGGTACAAGTAAGTGAGTTTACAATTTTTATCTTTTAGTGCATCACACAGGTTTGCTGCTCCTTGGTCTCCTATATTGTTACCAGCAAGGTACAAGTAAGTGAGTTTACAATTTTTATCTTTTAGTGCGTCACACAGGTGTGCTGCTCCTTGTTCTCTTATATTGTTATCACCAAGGTACAAGTTAGTGAGTTTACAATTTTTATCTTCCAGTGCATCACACAGGTGTGCTGCTCCTTGTTCTCCTATATTGTTATAACTAACGTCCAAGACAGTGAGTTTACAATTTTCATCTTTTAGCGCATCACACAGGTGTGCTGCTCTTTGGTCCCCTATATCGTGATACCTAAGGTACAAGTAAGTGAGTTTACAACTTTTATCTTTTAGTGCATCACACAGGTGTGCTACTCCTTGGTCTCCTATATTGTTATATTTAAGGCACAAGTTAGTGAGTTTACAACTTTTATCTTTTAGTGCATCACACAGGAGTGCTGCTCCTTGTTCTCCTATATTGTTGTTACTAAGGTTCAAGTCAGTGAGTTTACAATTTTTATTTTTTAGTGCATCACACAGGTGTGCTGCTCCTTGTTCTCCTATATTGTTGTTACTAAGGTTCAAGTCAGTGAGTTTACAATTTTTATTTTTTAGTGCATCACACAGGTGTGCTGCTCCTTGTTTTCTTATATTGTTATTGTCTAGGATTAACGCAGTGAGTTTATTATTTTCATGTTTTAGTGCATCACACAGGTGTGCTGCTCCTTGGTCTCCTATACCGTTATTCCCCAGGCTTAACTCAGTGAGTTTATTATTTTCATCTTTTAGTGCATCACACAGGTGTGCTGCTCCTTGGTCTCCTATACCGTTATTATCCAGGCTTAACCCAGTGAGTTTATTATTTTCATCTTTTATTGCACGACCAATCTCTACACAACCCAACCTACCCATACCGTTATGTGACAAATTCAAGTACAAGTCTCTGTTAACATTTTTAAGGGCATGCAGTACAGCTGCACAATCTAGAGGTGCTAGGGAACAAAACTCCAAATACACTCCATGAAAACCAATTTCTGCCAATTTGTTTTGTAATGTAGATTGCTGCTTTACATTGATCTCATACAAACATTTACATACGTTCAGGGCTAAGCTCATGTCTACCTGAGCTGGCCAGCAGGTCAGTATCCTTCCCTCTCTAAACAACTTAAACTCGGGTGGCTCCTGTGTCGACATAGGAAGAAGTTCACTAAAAATATCAACATTGGACATTTCTTGGTCTGGATCAGGCTCCAACAGCCCAGCCACAAACTGTATCACTACTTGCCATGCACCTTTGTTGATGTGATCAGCAACAAATCTTCGCAATTCCTCTTTAGTCATGGTGTCCGTTACATGCTTAGCAGCGAAAAATTCCTGCACTGTTAAGTGCAGGAAACAGTATTGTGCTTTGGGCTGTTCACTAAGTAAACGGGGCTTGGCGTCGGGTAAACGGTGAAGCAGTCCACAATCCTCCAGTCCATCAACTTCGTTTGATTCAAAGATTAATCTTCCTTGTTTAATGCCATTAAAAGCGATTTTCCCAGTCTCTTGAACACCATTTCATTTTCGGGATGAAGCTGTTTAAATGGTTTGTACATGTACGTCCCAAGATCGGTTTTAGAGCAGCTGTATTTGTCATCACGATTGTGCTTATGAAAGAAAATCTTGACGGTCATGCTGTAAATTTCGGTCATCTTTGTTGGGAGTTGCAGTCCTCCATCGAAGATACAGATCGTTATCAAGTGTAGCAAGCAATGACATACGATAAAACAATTCACGGGGATATAGCACAGTGAAAAGAGGTTTATGTTTGTGCTGATGTGTTGCCATATTGTTTCTTTCGCGACGCGATCACCTTCTGTAAACTTCTCCACATAGTCCTCAATTTGCTCTGATGTAAATCCAAGAATTTCAACTGTCCTTTTGAATTTTAGGTTTCTAACACATTCCACAGCAGTTGGTCTTGTTGTCGTTATCACCGTAGTGTAACGAGTATGGTTACATGAAGTACAAGTCTAGTTCCCGCCTTGCGTGTCACGTGACCGAGCTTGTAGGAAGCCATCTTGAAGTTTTGTCGTTGCTGTTCAACCGGAATAAATAAGTTGTGTTTTGCGGACTCTGTGTCTTTCCGCCTGTCGTTACATGGTGTCAGAAGTTTCCCGGATCCACACGTCACGAAAAGGAATGATTTGTGGCAGAAGCTACCGAATTTATGCCTGAAACCAGTGTTCAAAATAGCGAAAGGCCGGCTTCAAGTTTGATAACCATGGCGAATTTCCAAATACCTCCTCCTGACATACTCGAGCTAAACGATGGTTCGACAGCGTCCAATTGGCGAACTTGGGTTTCTGCTTGGAATAATTACAGGCTGGCTACGAAGCTAGATAAAGAGGAAGAAGCACGCCAAGTAGCAACACTTTTGGCCGTAATTGGAAAAGAAGCGAACAAGGTGTTTCGTACTTTCACGTGGGCCTCGCCAGACGACGCGAAGAAAATCGCTGCGGTTGTAAGCAAGTTCCAAGAGTATTGCATTCCCAGGGAAAACACTATTTACGAACGTTTTCTTTTCTTTACGCGGGATCAGCGGGAATCTGAAACTGTTGATCAATATTTGACGGAGCTTCGCCAAATTGCAGCAAATTGTGATTTCGAGTCAATCACACCCGATCAGCTTCTCCGGGATCGACTGGTGACAGGTACCAAAACTGCCAAGGTACGTGAAAATTTGCTCAAAGAGAAGAAATTGACTCTTGAGAAAGCTATAGATATCGCTCGTGCCGCCGAGAGTACGGCTGTTCAAATGAAAGTTATGTCTGCTGAGTCTGGATTGAGTGCTGTGAAAGAGAAAGAGAAAGAGCAGTCAGAAAATGTCCCATCTGTCAGCAGTGGCTGGATCAAGGACTGCAGATTCTGTGGTAGGAACCACGAAAGACGTAGCTGCCCTGCCTTTGGCCAGATTTGTGCATATTGTAAAAAAAGGAATCATTTTGTTGTCAAGTGCCCAGCAAAAAGCAAGGTGTCTTCTGTCCAAGAGCGATTTTATTTAAGTGCCGCAGGTGTTGGAAACGGAGGTCGTGAGATGGTTACCCTCACTGTATCAAAAGAGTCTAACCCCCTTTCAGGTCACGATGTAAGCTTCTTGATGGACACGGGGGCTGAATGCAATCTTTTGCCCTTGGATGTGTACAAGAAGGTGACTGGCGATCTGCACTTGAATTTCCTCAATGCACGCGGCAAGTCAATCCTGGTTTTAGCTAATGGAGATGAGCAACCCATCGAGGGCAAAGCCACAGTGTATGTCTCCCGCAAAGGAAACGCACACAAAATTGAAGTCAATGTAGTCAGGGGCCATGGGTATGAGCCCATACTGTCTAAGCAGACAATGCTGGAAATGAACTTGATAAAGATTCTAGACAGTGACCGAGATCCACGCGTCAATGTACTGAAGTCCGACACAGAGCCATTGCTGGAAGAGTATGACGATGTATTTGAAGGCCTTGGAAAGTTGGACGGACAGTACCACATTGTAACAGACGAGTCCATCAGACCTGTAGTGCATCCTCCGCGGCGTTTACCTGTTGCGATGACTGAGCGAGTTCAGCGGAAGCTCGAAGAAATGGTAGCTGCTAACATAATCGAACAAGTCGACCATCCTACTGACTGGGTATCCAGTATGCTAGTGGTGACCAAGCCATCCACCGAAGCTGAGGGGGAAACCAAATTACGCATCTGTTTGGATCCCAGGGATCTGAATCTTGCCATAAAGCGTGAACACTTCCCGATGCCGACAATTGAAGAGATTGCAACTAGGCTGAATGGGGCAAAATTGTTCAGTGTTTTTGATGCCAGTAATGGTTTCTGGCAAGTGGAACTTGACGATGAGTCTAGTAGTTTAACAACGTTTAACACCCCGTTCGGGCGCTACCGTTGGAAGCGAATGCCATTCGGCATCAATAGTGCGCCGGAAGTTTGGCAGCGCAAAATGCGAGAGCACATTGAGGGGCTTAAAGGAGTAGAAGTAATTGCAGATGATTTTGTGATCGTTGGATTTGGCAACACACCTGCTGAGTGGCAGACAGACCATGACCGGAATGTGCGTGCCTTCCTAGACCGTTGCCGTGAGAGAAACCTGAAGTTGAACAAGAAGAAAGCCCGACTGAGACAGCAAGAAGTTCCCTTCATCGGACACATTCTAACCCGTGAGGGACTGAAACCAGATCCACACAAGGTTGAGGCAATTGTGGGGATGCCAGACCCGACTGATGTCCAGTCCTTACGTAGGTTCCTGGGCATGGTGAACTACTTGGCAAAGTTCCTCCCACGTCTATCCGAAGAAACAGAAGTCTTGAGAAAACTCACTGAAAAGGATGCTGAGTGGTGTTGGCTGCAAAGTCATACTGATGCTGTGGCCCATGTCAAGGAAATGATTGTATCTGCACCTGTACTTGCCTACTATGACGTGAATAAGCCAGTGGTCATTCAATGCGATGCTTCCCAAAGTGGACTTGGTGCAGCTCTGCTACAGGAGGAGCGCCCAGTGGCTTACAGCTCTCGTGTGATGACTCAAACGGAACAAAACTATGCGCAGATTGAAAAAGAGCTACTCGCCATAGTTTATGCTTGTGAGAAATTTGATCAGTACATTTTTGGAAGGAGCAATGTAATTGTGCAGTCAGACCACAAGCCGTTGGAAACCATATTCAAGAAGCCAATCCACAGTTCGCCAAAACGCCTCCAACGCATGCGTCTCCGCTTACAGAACTATGACATCCAAGTGGTATACAAGAAAGGAGAGACCATGTTCTTGGCTGACACATTAAGTCGCGCTTACTTGGAAAAGGAACCAGTGAGTCAGACCCAGGACAGTGACGTCCGTTCTGTCAGAGAACGACTGTTCGCTTTTGAGTTAGAGCAGATTAAAAATGGTGAAGATTTAAGTGTCTCCCCCACTCGCTTGGAAGAGCTGCGCAAGGAGACTGCTCAGGATGAAGAATTACAGACCCTGTCTGATGTTATTCATGAGGGTTGGCCAGAGACCCTGTCAGAAGCTCACAAATATGACCGGCGTCGGAGGCAAGTAATTGAGCTGTATTGGAACAGCCGTGATGAGCTGACCATAGAAGATGGATTGGTATACAAGGGTCATCGCCTTGTGATACCATTTAAAGAGCGTTCTGGTGTTGTAAAGAGCCTGCATGAATCACATATTGGAATAGAAGGAACATTGCGTCGTGCCCGCGACATTGTTTACTGGCCTGGAATCACAGCCCAGCTCAAAGATCACTTGTCAAGGTGTGGAATCTGTAACCGTTATCAGCCCGAACAATGTAAAGAGCCTTTAAAGCCTCATGATGTACCTAATTTGCCATGGCAGAAAGTTGGTGTTGATCTTTTCGTGCTGAACGGGCAATCATTTTTGATAGCCGTTGATTACTACTCTGGCTATTTTGAAGTGCAAGATATGAGTAGCACCACCAGCAACCGTGTTATCACCATTCTAAAGGCGTGGTTTTCCAGGCATGGTATTCCTGTGACTCTCATCAGTGACAATGGGCCCCCCTTCAACAGTGAAGATTTCCAGACCTTCAGTAAGGAATGGGATTTTCACCACGTCACATCAAGCCCTTATCACGCACAAAGTAATGGTCGTGTGGAAAATGCAGTCAAGACTTGCAAGTCATTGCTGACCAAAGCCCGAGCTGATAAGCGTGATCCTCTGCTGGCGTTACTTGAGTGGCGCAACACACCAACTGAGGGTATGAATGCTTCTCCTGTTCAGCTACTATATGGTAGGCGAACACGCACCCGTCTCCCAGTAGCCAAGCAATTGTTAACTCCACAGGTGATAACTGATGTCCCCGAAAAGATCAAGATTAGAAAGCAGAAGCAGAAATACTACTATGATCGTCACTCACATGAACTGCCAAAATTGCTTGACGGTGATGCCATTAGAATGCGATTGCCACGCGAGAAGGAATGGTCACTGGGGCGCGTCATTGGAGAGGAGGGGACCCGTTCCTACTTGGTTGAAGTGAACGGAAAGCATTATCGTCGGAACCGCAAATGGCTCAGAGCAACACCCGAGGAGTTACCGGAGTCAGTGGAGACAAACCTCGACATGACCGATCCAATGGAACTGGTAGAGTCAAGTCCTGCTGAGCCGCCACAGGCAATGATACCATCATCACCAGTGGTTTCTGAGCCTCATACTGAAGGTCGTCCAGTGCGGGACCGCCGCCCCCCAGTGTGGTTAAAAGATTATGAGTGCTGAAATAAGACACTGACTCTGCCTTGTTGCCCCTTTTTTCAATTTGGCTTTATTATGTACTTTTGCAGGGGCGTTTTAATATAGGAGACTTTCTAAGGCAGATTTGAACATTATGTTATTGCTTTTTTTATTATCATTAACGTTCTGTATGCATAAACTAAACTATTAGACTTAGGAAGGGAGATGTAACGAGTATGGTTACATGAAGTACAAGTCTAGTTCCCGCCTTGCGTGTCACGTGACCGAGCTTGTAGGAAGCCATCTTGAAGTTTTGTCGTTGCTGTTCAACCGGAATAAATAAGTTGTGTTTTGCGGACTCTGTGTCTTTCCGCCTGTCGTTACACGTAGAACCACGGAGAAGTTTTCCTGACACTAGCTTGCTGTAGAGACAACGGAGGGGCATTTTCGTCTCCCCAGTGTCCTTGTAATATGAGTCATCTTGGGCTACGTCTGACCTTGCAGAGAATTCATCAATTCCATCGAAAATCAAAAGTACTTTGGTTGGGTTCTCTTCAATATAGCTCCAGACATCGTCATCCAAACGTCCTACTGTTTCTGCGCGGTCCAACAGCTCATAAAGATTGAGGTCTGTTTCCGAGTTTAAATGTCTGAATTTCAAAAGGAAGGCCATGTTAAAATGCGTTTTCATCTTGGGGTGACCGGATGCCCACATTCGAAGAAGCTTAGTAGACAGCATCGTTTTGCCAATGCCTGGACGACCAACAACGAGGACATTGTTGTGCTGCGCATCAAAGATGTCCTCTGGCCGTACAGACTTGGACTGACTCGCATTGGGTGTGGGGTACACTTTGAGTTGTTCCCATCTATCTGTGGGAAAGTCATAGTTCACTCTGCCTTCGTGAATTACTGCATTTACATATATTTGGTCCGTACTCAGATCTTTAGCTTCTGGGCCTTCACCTGGATTAGTTCTGAAGGGTTGTTGAAGACCTGTAAGCTGCTTCGTGCCTGCTAAAACATCGTCCTTTATCTTTTGTACGGCTGCTTGCAGTTGCAAATTATCTGGATTGAGGAAAAGAAAATGAACATTACATCAGCCAGTTTGTATGTCGAGAAAGCTTTGCGCAGCCAAATATGTATTGGGGATAAAAATCTGATCGTGATATTCTATTTCACAAACCGCCAGATTCCTTTTCTGTACTGGTTTCGCTTTTTGAACAAATTTTCAGTACCAAACTGTAGCCAACGACCCCCCCCCCCCCCCCGAAAAAAATTAATAAAAAAAATAATTAGTTAATTAATTAATTTAAAGATTAACACAATCTAGGAGATGGGTATTACAAACAACTCTCAGAGCCGTAGCCTTAATAAAGATAATAGTTTTATGGCAATTTTGTAAAGAAGACAAAATCGTGCCACTTCCTTTTCGTTCTGAGGTTTATCTTTCCACGAGACGATTATTTGGTTGCGTATCAGAAGCAGACTTATATCCACATCTCTTATTGTCCCGACTTTTTCATACACGTTTCTTGCTAGAAAATTAAACTTGCACAGGTTTGCAACTACCCTAATCTTAATTCCTCACATTCAACACTTAAAAGTTTCAAGTCTAGATTCTTCACAACGTTTTTGCTTTGGAACGCTTGTTTACTTTTAGTTACTTTCAATCAGGAATTGTACAGCATCGCTGCTGTCGAATATTATACCAGGCCGCGCGCGGTGAAAAGAAAACGACCCAGAAACGTTTTTACTCTTGATGTTATGACATTTTTTCTTTCCATGAAGAATTATGTGTATAAGTTTGGCAAAACTGTTTGTTATTTCGTGGTCCATGCATCATAACGTATATCTCGCACTTTTGTAACTAATTACTAATAATTAATGAAATGGTTCGGTGCAACTTCTTTATACGTAATTCTCTGTAATTCCTTTCACAAACACAAATACTTCGTCTTTAAGGACAGCGAGAACCGTTTAATTATTAGACTGCTTCCATGAAGTCTACCCAGGTCAGCCTTTTCCATACATGAAACTAACTGGAACTAACCTTCATCCTTCTTTTCTCTTCTTCTCCTTTTCCTTCTCTTTTCCTCACGTTTTTCTTCTCTTCCCTTTTTTTTCCTTTTCTTCTCCTTTTTCTTTCTCTTGCTTTCTTTTCTCGTCTGCTCAACTTTCTCGCTGATGTCATCTGAAGATCAACATTCAAAACAAAACCTAATAAACATTCTTTGTAATCTGCCATGCAGCCATGAATGTGAGCCACATTTTGATCACCTTTGCGGTTTTTGAAAAACGATGGAAGACGGGCGGGCAAGCAAGAAGAAACGAACGAACGAAGGAAGACAAAGAAAAAAGTTCTAAAGCGTTCATGTTAATGTTAGGTTTTCCTGCCAATGCATTAATTTTCAATTTGATGTGAGTGCATGAACAAAGAATTACTTCACACTCTTAATACCCTGTAAGTCCCCCGTTTCGTCTCTTTCCCATCTTATCTTATCGACCCCCCCCCCTCCCCCTCCCTTTTATTTCCAAGCTTGAAACCATTGTTCAATAGAGAGACACCCCACACATGTGGCATAACAAATAAATCATTTTCATAAATTGCAGGGATTTTATTGAAGGCCAGCCGCGGGGCAAATTGATCGTCTAAGAACACAACTTTTTCCAGCTGCTTTAAACATCGCAACCACTGTTTGTAACAAGAGATCATATTAAGGTTAACTATTATGCCTAGGTACAATAAGCTCTTGCCCAAATGATGAAAATGTTAATGAAACCCCTGAAATTGCTACCTGTAATTTTTTCACAGACCAATTGCCAACAGATCCATTTTGATATACATAGCTAACTGGAACTGACCTTCATCCTCGCTTCCTTCTCTCTTTCTTTTTCTCTTTTTTTTCATTTTCTTTCTTCTTGTGCTATGGGGAATATCCAATTCTTCCATTTCAGTGCTCATGTGCTCACTGACGTCACCTGAAAATTAATATTTAAAATGACTTGGTAAATTTTAAAAATAAAAACACACAACATGCATTTGTGTGGTTTATTGAGCAATTAAACTCATCAACAATAGATGAGCTTGGGAGCTGGTGTGTAAAAGGTCAAAGCCGGGCAGCAATCAGGCACGGGGAAGGTTTATGGCAACCCTGCGAGCAGCCACCACCAAAGGCACCGTCACACTGACACCCAATCAGTGGAATACTTACCAAGGGAAGGCAGAGAGGGAAAAAGGCTTGAAAATAAAGCAAGTAAAATGGCCTTTCTCACAAGCCAGCAAGCAAGCAAATGCAAAGTGAACCATGGGAAGCCCCCAGCAGAGAGCTCAAAGATCGCCCCTGAGCCACGACGAGAGGCGAGCACTGACCGGCATTGTCTTGACTTTAACCTTGCCTAAAATAATTACATTTAGCCACATGAAAAATTCACTCTTTTCTTTGGGTTAAAACCATCAAATGTTCATTCAATAAAATGATAACCAAGTATATACACTGTAATAACCATAATAATAATAATTACAAGTTACATGAAATTATTAGAAACAACAGGCAAGAAGAGCTAAACAAGAATATTTTTAAGGCCAGACTCAATTGATCATGTCCTTCAGCCAGCTTTTCCAGTGATGACATTTACCTTGGCTATAGTGCAGCCATCCTTGGAAAACACGAGGATCGTTAAGAATGTTTGCCACAACAGAGGCTGCCATGGTACTTGCAAAAGCCATCCAGTCACCACTTGAAGGCTGAGTTGGATCTCCAAAACTGGCCACGCCTTTTACTATCACCCATTCTACCTTGTCATCATAGGCTGCTGCATAAAGACCTGAAATAGGAAGACAGATAATTTGAACTATTGATGTGCTCTAAAAACATTTATGATTCAAGGCAAGTGGTAGGCATATACTGTAGTTAGGCATAGTTGGGAGGGGGGGGGGGGGGGTGGGCGTTGGTGAACAGTGTGAGAATATTCTGGCAATATTCTCACACCACCCCTCCCCCCACCTATGTCATGCCTCATGACTACTGGATAGGTTCAGGTTCATTTATTTCACACTATTTACACAACATTAACATTGAAAGAAAAGTATAGTTACAACAGATTATTACAAGATAAAATAACTACAGTACAAATTATAAAATGTGTGTGGTGGCCAAAGCAGCATGTGAAATCACTTTGAAGTCAACAAATTGGGTTTGAAAATCTGGCTAGTGCTAATATAAAGTATAGCAGGCCTGCGAACACAGACATATTTCCGGCTGTCCCTCTCTCTGCTGAAAAAAACAGCGTCTGCAAACCCAAGTGGCAAAACAATTTCCATGACGTAGAAATTCTTAGCCAATCACAGTTAATAACCTGATAAAATCACAGAACCAACACACAAAATTCCTGTGCGGTGTACCTGTAACTCATGGAAACACAATGGCGGACAGTATGGAGGACGCGTTTAGCAAAGTTTGCGAGGTTTTCGAGGATTCAATCAAGTTTGTTGTAGAAAAGGAAAAGGCTATTTATGTCAATTTGCAGATGGCATTTGGCAAGTTGTTGATTTACCAAGCGTTGCCCATAGTGTCACTGAAGTGTTATGTTTTCGTCTGTGCAGTCCACTTGTGAGGAAAATATTGTGGCACTGATTTTTCCATTGACAAGCTAGATGTTTTCTCAGGCAGCGCTAAATAAATGTTATCTGTGAAGACATAGTATCTGTGGATTTCGTTACTCATGGTTCATGCTTATGCTATTTATCTGCAGTGAGATTGCAGGATGTTTGCAGGATGGATATAAAAGTGCCAGTCTAATTGATCCACACGTCTTTACAAATCTGATAATTGTTGTCACTCGCTTTCAAGAGCGATGGCTTTTTGCAGTTATTTTCAGCTCTCTTGCTTCCTATCTGAAAAACAGGTATTGTGTTCTTGGAGCTGACATGTATCTCCATACATGTTTTGTGGCTTAGTGCGCATCCGGCGTCAAAAAATGTTGACTGCCTACAAGAGTCCTGTAGTTCGCAAATAAATTGGTAATAAAAAAATTCATAGCTTAGCTGTGCTTAATGATGTTTATCTTGTTCATGAAGAGAAATACTCAAATATATACCAAATGGCGGAGAGAAGCGACAGCTAGAAATATGTCTGTGTTCGCAGGCTAATAAAATATTGCCAGATAAATGGTTTTTTTTGGCATTTAACTCTGACCATTGTAACCTCTCAAGTGTAATATGAATTATTACTCTACAAAGGAAAGGTTGGAGCTAGCCAATAGGTAATAGCTGTACAGTATTAAGAAGAAGGAGTAAGTAGATGCATCTAAGCACAATATAGACTGTCTAAGATACACTCTAAGCATTCTTGAAGAAATTCATCAGGCTAGTGAAGATAAACAGTCGATTGAAATGTTCTTAAATCATAGCCAGTCTTAACGTCTTATTGATGCTGACAGTTTCGATGACTGTCAGCCATCTTTATCAAAACTTGAAAACATGAAAAGTGTCAGAAGCCTTAAATAGGCTTCTGAAGGTGTCAATTATTGTGATAAATGTGCAAAGTCACTCTTTAGATGCCCCCCTCCCCCCCTGTCAGAGATCTTTTCTGCTTCCTTTCTGTGTTCTGTGATCCTGGTTCCCAGCTGTCTCCCTGTTTGACCGATATATACCTTTTCGAATTGGCTGCATGCATGGAATTTTCACAAGAACCACCTGCAGAGCTTCTACCAATGAACACCATAAATCAGCCATAACAGACCACGTCTGTCAGAACAATCATTGCTGCCGATAGGCAGCCTTCGTATTCTTGAAGCCATCGAGAAATTTTGGTTCGACGGTTTGGTTCGACCCATCGTTCGCATGAAACGGCCAATCAGAAATCCTGTTTTATGGCGCAGCCAATTCTAGCCAATCAGCAGCTGTCTTATAAGAAAAATTGACATGTGCTTGCTCAGCGGAAAATCGTGCTCGCTCAGCGGAAAATCGCATGTGCTCGCAGCAAGATATAAATACAGTTGATCAGAGTCAAGGTTTCGCTGTTTACGGGTGAGTTTTGGCACTTTTTGCAGATCCATTATGATTACTTCTATTTGAGGAAGCATTCATCAAGGTCATGAAGCTTTCAGTGAGCATTCTAGAGGCAGACAGTGTGCATTTATGTCACTTGCAGCTTTGCTTCTCAATCGATCGAATTCGGTCGATTTACAGTATGCAGATTTATGGACACAAACAAATATCGATGACATCTTATGTCATGGAGATCGCCAAGTATTTAGTTTACTCTTTCCACGTTGCGCTAGATAGACAAAAGAGAGTGTCACTAATCGTTCTAAGAATCAGTTAAAAAGCCCTTATTATTACATGTTGCGTTAGACAGTGGTATTCGTTTAATACACCTTCCGTTTTCGTTAACCAATATATTTCTTTTCCACTTTTAGCAATTGCTACAAGCATAATCCCAGCAAAAGCCTTAGGAACACCAATAGCTACTTGTTTATGTTATACTCAAAGAACATACATGTAACCATGTTATTTTGCAAATAAAATAAGTTATATTTTTGTTGAAATTCTCATTGTCGTATTTGCATTCAAAAACACCTTAAACGGCAGCACTCACTTCTCAATGAGAACTGCTAGTATTATGAATTGGGAAGCAAGTGAAATAGCAGGAAAGCGACAAGTTTAAGCGATGGATTAAGGAAAGCATATGTATTAGATCGAACACTCCTACTATGAACAGGGACGAGTGAGCCTATCAGCTTTCTCCCATATGGACACAAGTGATCTCCATCCCCAAACCAGGGGGGAGGGGGCGTGTACAGAGTGACTTTGCGCATTTATCACAATAATTGACACCTTCAGAAGCCTATTTAAGGCTTCTGACACTTTTCATGTTTTTCAAGTTTTGACAAAGATGGCTGACAGTCATCGAAACTGTCAGCATCAATAAGACGTTAAGACTTGCTATGATTTAAAAACATTTAAAGCGACACTCTAAGCATTCTTAAGGATGGTGCTTCCTAATACAAAGGTATATGACTATGCGGGAAAAGCAGATCTTTATACGGGCTACTAGAATCCAAAAAGAAAACTGGGGGTAGCGAGACATTCTTTAGAGATAATTAAGCAACAATTATTCTAAAAAGCAAACAAAACAAAAACAAGAAAGAAATACAAAGCAATGTATGGTGTTTTTTTTTTTTAATTGAAGCTTTATTACATTTATCTCTGAAAAAATGCATGGCTAACCCCAACTTTCTTTTTAAATACCAATTATTACATGTGATGCCCTGAGGACAGCACGTGGCTCGATATCTTCTTCGTTTTTCCCTTTCCTTCATGGTAGCCTGAAATCTGCACATTTTATTTATTCATTAAACTCTCTTCTCTCCTAGAAGGGGTCTATTGTCCTGGTTGTCTTAAACAAAAGCGGCCCAATCAAAATCTATTATCGGCGTGTATATCACGATGGAGGGGACCTTATCATCCCTACCTCTGTGACGTCAAATCGTCATTTTCAAGATTTATTCATTAAACCCGGATTAAATTTGTGGTGGCCATATTGTTAACATGTTGTGGACTCAAGTGTGCCGTTTCCAAACAGAAAATTAACCATTTTGAAGTGGTAAATAGAAAGAATACATATGTAACTTCTAAGAAGCACTCAACATTTCCTGGCAAAGGAATGGTGCTTTGTTTGACAGTTTTAGAACCACAATGCGCAAAGGAAAGGTCACTGATAAGCATGACGTTATGAGAAAGGAATTTCCAGTATGATTTCTAGTAACACAGTGAAAAAATATCACGCAGTAATGGAATTTCCGGTACAACGATTAAAGAGGTGTAACACAAGAACGCTATCTTTGTGACTCAAACTATTCCATTAGCTAGGATAGTTTTATAAATCTGCGACGCACACAGCTACAGCATCACGCGTAAATGCCTTTATAGGCATCTTGTTAACAAAAGCACTTGCTAAGTTCAGCTTTCTCCACACAGTTTTAAACCACACCGAAATATAGACTCTGCATTACTAGGCACCGCCCATAAGGAAACCCAAGTATCTCAAGATGCACAGAACATACATGCATGCGCTGTAACAAAAGTTGGCAACGTCCTTAAATTCAGTTTACTGTTGCTAATAGACTTTGTACATGTAATACACAAATTGATAGACAAAGGATGCAACAATTTCTTAAAACACTGACCTTCACCTTCTGATTCAATAGCAATAGCTTCTGGATATTGCTGAACAACATCCTCATGCCTCCAACCAGACCTGGGTGCCAGTCGCTGGCTCAGAATATCACCATCACGGTGCACTCTCACTTCTCGCTCATCTGGGTTTTCCAAAGGAGCAACCCAGCCATCATCAATATGCCTGATAAGCTGACCAATATTTCTACACACAGGTGTTTTGAAGCCGGAAGGTGTTGTTAGCTTGGAAGATACAATGACATCTCCTAGTTTGGCTTTATCAGGACTTAAGCCACTGCAGGTACCCACTAAAAATACAGCCTTGGGACGCAGGACCTTGACTGCATTCTTTACAGCTGTTGAAGAACCACCTGGCTCTGCAGACCCTTTGGAGCATTTTATTAATGCAATCTTCAGCTTCTCCTGGTCACAGCTTCCAGTTGACCCAAAGTACACATAACCAATCTCTTTGAGCCAACTCCTGACAGGTTTATCAAGATAATGGAAACAGCTTAAGAACTCATGGTTCTCTACTGTCAGTAACAGAACATCAATTGGTAGATCAGCATTGCTCCATTTTTCACTAGTGTTTGGAAGCTCGCTTGTCTTTGGAAGCTTAATACTGAGTTGTGGAGGGCTGTCTTCAGACTGCAGTGAAGAGCTTTTCTTCCTCTTAGTTTTGGCACCTAATGGACAACAAGCAAAAAAAAAAAAAAGAGAAAATGAAAATATTAAGCAAACCAATGAAAAAGAATACATTTATGTTTCTTTAATTAATTTCACTATTACAGAAAGTAAATTTAAAGTTAATTCAAAAATTATTGACAAAAATACTGTATATACTAGTAGTAATCAAAGATTATAGAGTGCGTTCGACAGCCCTAAGTTGTGCGATTGTACGGCCTGCTGCGTGACTTTTTTTTAGGTAGCTCTTTCGTCCTTTTATATCTGTACGTAATGTGTAACTAACAAGGTGAAATATTTGCAATAAACGAAGCTGAGTTTAAAATTTCAGCGGCTACGTTGTTGAAGTTTAAAAAAAAAAATAGAAAGTATTTTCGGTCCGCCTGTTGCGTGACACCGTCGAACTTTAAAATGATGCACATCATTTTCGGTATAACGCTTATAATCTTTGAGAAAAACGAAACTTACAGGCCAGCGTACTATTTTGGTCTTCTACTCAAAAGGTATTTTACCAAAATGCCGCGAACCTTACGCGACTATAAAGCCGTAAAAATATCGCATTGAAGCGAACTAATTTGCATACAGTTTTGAAAGACATCTCAGGGCCAAGGTTTATATTCAAAGAGCGGATAACTCTATCCAGTGGATAAAATGTTCTCCAACCAATAGATTTTATTTGCTGGATAGCGAATTATCCGCTGGATAAAATAATCCGCTCTTTGAACAACCGGGGCCTGATGTCAGTTTTTGATGTGTGTATATTTCAGATATTTTTGTATTTTGATTTTATACTAACGTAAAACGTGACTCGCAAAACCTCGCGAACCTAGGGCTGGGTGAAAAGCCCTCTTTACCTGTATTGTAGCATCAAATGAGGAGATTAAAAGGTTTCTGAACATAGCAACGATTTTGATGAGCATGGTCTTGTCGTAGTTCCACAGGCTAGTTTGCGGTTGAAATCTATTTCTGACACGACGAAATGTACAACAGGCGTGCAGCGCTGTCGTGTTCGATGAATTTATTTCCCACGGAAAATTATTTTACCGCGGTCACAAAACGTGTAATTTCTTCAATGCAATCTTTCACAAAAAAGATTTCTGGAAGAAAGGGAAAAGATTCTGTAGAGATATTTCCATCCACTGAATATTGATGAACATTGCAGTTGAAATGTGATCCCGTACACTGAATGTAAAACTCATTGTCCCGATGTATGCAAATTTTGCTCCAACAAACTGCGTCTGTCTTCCAGCCTGTGGCCACAAAACGTGTAATTTCTTCAATGCAATCTTTCACAAAAAAGATTTCTGGAAGAAAGGGAAAAGATTCTGTAGAAATATTTCCATCCAGTGAACATTGATGAACATTGCAGTTGAAATGTGATCCCGTACACTGGATGTAAAACTTTTCCGATGTATGCAAATTTAGGCAATGGCGCGAAAACGAGGGGGCGACTCTTATACGAAAACGAGACTAAAAAGATGGCTCTAGCACGAAAACGAGGTCAGATGTCGTCATAAGTTCGCACCAGTTTCCCGGCCGACACATGCCCCTGCAAAACTCAAGCGGGGGGGCCATTTGGGTATCTCGAAAAATCCTGCATAGCCGTACACAGGCACACCAACTCGAAAGACACATGACGCAAAATCGAAATTAGGCTTGCGTTCTCCTTCGTCGAACGCAACAATATTTCAGTTGCCCAAAAATAAAGTTCTACATCGAGCTGAGTAGATGTCATGTACACATATACCTTATTTTGTCTCAGGCATTTTATCTCCCACATGATCTTAGCAATTAAGTAAGTTTATTTTCTGTGTTTTTGCAGGAAATCAGTAAGTCCATGAGATTACATGTTTGTTATTAGTTTCAGACAAATTATATGGCTTTTCATATTCATGAATTTGTCCGCTTTATTAACAGTTGATAGCACCACATAGGGATATCATTTACTAAAATCATGTAATACAGTATCAAAATCCAGTTTTCCTTCTACATTGTACCAATTATTAAATAAATTGAAATCCTCCAAAATGTAACATTCAAGAACAAAACTACGTTCTTCTTACCCTTGCTGGTAAAATTACTAATAATGCCTTTTAGTTCTTGAGTTAAAACTACTCAAACACAGGCGATTGTCAATGTGTAAATTAGGCTTTGACCCAATTTTTTTCAATTTCCTGCTGTGAAATCTTGGGAAATTTTCACAGCAGTGTTCTCCTTTTAAGGGAGATTGAAATTTATGTACGCAATTCCCATTTTTCTCATCCAATTTTGCTCACAACTGTAGTTCTGTTGTCACACAGAAAAATATCATTGATTAAATTTATATGAAGTTGCCTCTTATGTCTTCTGGCAAGCTGTCATCATTACCTTCCATTGTTCTAAAGCCTTCTCTCAATACTCCCACTCTCAGGGTCCATGAAATCAATCTTCAAGCTCTCAGTCTACAGGATCATCCAGGTTCTCCTTCTCTACACAGTGTTTCTCAGATGCTCTGTCAATAAGCATTGAAAATAAACTTCCAATTATTATTACCTCCATACTTTTAAAAATTGTTGTAGGATTTTAAAATGTTGTCATGCAGTAAAGAGCACTCAAACACAGCCATAACTTGAATTCAATTGACTCTGAGTTGCGAGTTGGAGTTGCGAGACTTTTAAGCCTAGAAAATCAAATGAAGATAATTATTTCTAATCCTAGTCAAGATAACATATTATAAAGTTAGGGATCGCAAAGACGTAAAAATGAACAATAGAAAAGCATCATGTCACTTTAAAATATGTGAGTACCCAACACTATTGCTCTTCTGGTTTCATGAACGCATGGGAAAATCCTAGAAACTCTGATCGAATGTTGTGTCGTGGAGAGCTGCAATGATAAAACCCAGGTACATGCAGGTTAATTTCTCTTTTCCTTTCCTGGCGGTACACCATGGAGGATGATCCCGAGTGTAGTGGTAAGCAATGTTTTATTTATCTTGTGTTATTTTATGCTACTTCATGTGCAAAAGTAAACTTATTATGCAATGGATAATTTATCAAAAAGAAACTACATGTAACTGGCAAGGAACCTTTTTGCGTACATTTTGTGTTGTATAAAGACTACACTAGCATTCTGACTACAAGGACAAAGCCTGTCTTTAAGTTAACCCTCTGAGTGAAACTTGGCAGATCTTTAAACTGAACTCAGTGCAAGACAAAACTACGTTATTACGTGGGATGCCCTCAGGGCAGACTGCTCAAAATTTCGGTGGAATTCCTTTTTTTTCTTCCTCATGGTCGCAAATTGCAATGAATAAATTAATTTAACCTGAATTAAATTCAGCTCTCTAGGAGAGAGAGGATATTTTTGTCCTCTTTTGTTCTCATTGTCTTCAACAAAAATGGCCCAATCAGAACTGTTTTGTGCATGTATGTCCAGAGGGAGGGGATTATCTGTGTGACATCACATAACCACTAATCAGTGAAAGGCTTTTTTCACTGAAATTGGTGCCCTGTGGCAGCCATATTGTTTACATGTTTTAGACTCAAATATGCCATTTTCAGAAAGACAATAAATTGAAGCAGTAAATTGAAAGGATTACTGTACTTCTAAGAAGTACTCGATAGTTTAAACCGTGGTAATTGGAGAGCTCCTGGCGAAGAAATCACGCTTTGTTTGACATATTGTAGAACCATAATGCAAGGAGGAAAGGTCACTGATAAGCTTAAACACACATCACCTCACTTTGTCGAACTGAGTCACGCTTAATCACTATAATGGAAATCCACTTTACAAAAAAATTAAAGGTTTGGTTGTCAATTTTTAGTAAAAGTTTTCATTGAGGAAAGCTTTTTGTCTGTTTATCTTTCTGTTTTAATCTTACATGTACACTTACTGACATTACCAGAATATATATAGCGCTGACGATAAGGTTTTCGATGTTGCGCTGTTTGTATTATTTTCTAAGATATATGTACAGGGAAAACGTTTGTTAAGAAGAATACGGTCTCGTGCCTCACACAGACGCTTTAATACTAACGCTTTCATGTTTGATTTGGAGAAAGAAACTGTTTGTATGTTAATTATTTTTCCATAGTAAATGTTGGTTGGGTCTGTATCTATCGGTCATTACGTTATCATAATTCAATTTCTGGTATGATTTTAAGTAGCATAACACAATATCATGCAATCTTTCTGACTAATACTATGCAGTTAGTTCAATCGCGAAGGGAGGATAGGTTGAAAAATCTGCAAGGCGTCCAATGGGAATATATAAAATGAAGCTACATGTACTGCTGCTTAACATACACCAACGCGTCCCACGTAAATGCTCTTAAAAGCGTCTTGTTTCTGAAATGTCCGGTTTTACGTCTCTGCAATCCCTAACTTTTATATAACAAAAAAATGTTCATTTTCTAGGTTTAGCAACTCGCAACGCCAACTCACAACTCGTATTCTTCGCACACCCCAAGCCTTTTCACCAAAATATAAAAGGCTCAGATTCAAAGCAGCTGGTTTTTTTGCAGGTTGTGGGCACTTGAGGAGAACCTTGTAAATGGCCCACTAATTTTCCACTATACATATGCATACCTGGTTATTAAACTTGAGACGGAATTTAATCCATCAAAGACGAAATGAGAAATGAAAAGTACAAACAAAAGTTTAAAATCTTACCTCTTTTAAAAAATAACACTGTAGCAGCTGGTGTCTTACAATGTACTTCACTTTCTTTGTCGCTTGTTAGAAGAGATTTCTCGCTAGACTTGCCTTCCAATGTACAAGATCTACATAAAATTAAGGTAGTTTAACATACATTACAATCACAGTATCAATAAATTAAAGATTAAAGACTGATGCATCAATCAGCTACTTATGTGCTGAAATGTTGACATTTACTGGATTTTTTAATTTTTTTTTTTAGTAGAGTTACCACCTACAGCTGTAGGTACATTTTAGCAAAGGAAGATTAAATTTGGTTTGAGTTAAACTGTAGCAGAGAGTTTGATTGGAGTTTGAGTTAGATAGTATAAAATGACTGACAAAAAGGGCTGGAGTCAAGTCCAGTCCGAGTTGGAGGGGAGTTCAAGTTTACAGTGTTAGTGGGGTTCTACTGTATTTAATTTCATTATGTGATGGCTTGCAAACAAAACTAAACATGGCAAAAAGGTGTCACACTGAAACACAAAAGATGCCACAGAAGAAATCACTTACATGTACAGTGTAGGAAATATTCCAAACAACCAAAAAGGATCAACAACATAACACACAAGATCGTATACCTTGCCTAAGAGATTTTAGACCACCAGTCTGATTCAGATCTGGTTAATGATATGTTTAGCATAGATAACTACCTGATTGAGAATTAATACTTCTGGATCTCACTAAAAATAAAATTGTGTGTCTGAGTGGGTGACATGTCTGCACTTCATGCAAATTCGGATCCACGCATCATGCATGTGATGTTCAAGGTCCAACAAAGGAGATAGTTTGAAGCACAAATTTTAAAACTTTTCCTTAAGACCATTACCTTCAGTATAAAACATTCCCAGACTAAAATGCCATGCTCTTAAAGACATTATAACACTTATAACTGAAGGATTATCATTCCAGAAATATCTGAATTTAATACATGTCGCGGAATCTTTCATGAACTCCGCACTTGCCGGTTCACAAACTGAAGAGGACTGTAATTCTTTCCTTTTCTGAAGATTTATTTAACATTCACAATCTGACAATCTCTGATCCAATCTACAATATTCGCGATGCACAGTTCCGTTCACAATTCGTTCTTAATCGATCTGATCTTACATTACAATTGTACTAAGATTTTCTAGGTTCTATTTGCGCAACAAGTATTTTTACTACAATCACGAGCACAGTATAATCCCAAGCCTACACTATTGTAATGCTACTAAATTTAATTTCAATTTCACAATTACACGCGTTTCTCTTCCTTATTTAGCTTAATACTACGCGGGTCTACGCGTGCAGTTACATCATTGTCATGCAGTGTATTAACTTCGGACTTTCCCGGAGTACAATTGTGCAATCTGCTTTGCTCACTTATTTTTAAAGTATTGCTCGCGTTACTATTTCGTGACATTGTTCATCAAATTTCCAAGTTAATATTCTACGTCACGCACATCAGTGCTTCTTTCCCGACACTCTCCCCCCCTTGACTCGTCTACGAGTCAAAGCATATGTTTCGATTTCCACCTAGCATCTAAAGCAGCAGATCTGCTAGGGTTACGTCTAAGAGGTGTAGTATGATCCCGTTCAAATTTACGGTTCCCAGTTTGACCAATTTGGCCGTTCCCTTGTATGGCACATTTTACTTCTAAGGGGTACAACTTTTGAACTGGTCGGGAAATACGCATCGGTCTACCCTTGACAATGACTCTTACGTTTGCTCCCCTAACAACGTTATCTGTGCCCTTGATAAGACTCTCAACTACTGCAATTTTCCACTCTCCCCTCTTTTTGCCTTCCTCAAACACAGTTACTACGTCTCCTGTCTGAATCTGCCTGTCTTTGCGATCTACCTTCGGGCGGTGAAACTCCCTTAGATTCACCAGGTACTCGTTTCTCCATCTCTTCCAAAAATGCGCTAACTTCACTGTCAAATATCTAAACCTCTCTGAACAACTACTCTCGTTCGCTTCTGGCTCTTCCGCTATCTCGTCTGGCATAGACTTAATCCTTCTACCAAGGATTAAATGTGAAGGTGTTAAAGCTTCATGTTCTACCTCATTGTACTCGTACGTAAGTGGACGGGAATTTAAGGTTCCTTCTACCTCCACTAACACCGTTCGCAGCTCGTCAAATGTAAGTCGTGCATTTCCTAACACCTTCCTGAGACAAGCTTTCACACTTCCAACCATTCTCTCGAAAAATCCTCCCCACCAGGGTGATCTCTCTAAATTAAACCTCCACTCAATTCGCTGTCTATCTAGCTCACTAGCTACCTCTGGGTGGCTAAAAAGATTGTTAAGCGCTTTTTCGGTCGCTTGGAAGGTTTTCGCGTTGTCTGATACGATCAATGTCGGCGTGCCTCGTCTCGCTGAAAATCTTCTTAACGCTCGTCTGAAGGCCTCGGAAGATAGATCTTCAACTAATTCTAAATGTATCGCTCTAGTTACGCAGCAGGAAAACAATGCAATGTACGCCTTTCTCATTCCCCCAGCTTGTGCCTTAACATAGAGCGGACCCGCAAAAACTACGCCTACTTTCGAAAACGCTGGCGCTTCTCTTACTCTAAAATCTGGCAATGCGGCGGTCTGCGGCGCGCTGTAAGCCTTCCCTTCTTGTTTCTTGCAGATTACGCATTTGCTCAAAACCTTTTTCACGCACTGTCTGCCCTTCGGGATCCAATACCTCGACCTCAACTCCGCAAGCGTTGCTCTCACACCACTGTGCAACACCTTCTTGTGACACTCTTCTATGAGCATAATGCTTAACGCGTGATCCCTTGGGAGAGTGACTGGTCTTCGCGCATCAAACTCTAAATCTGAATTGACGAGTCTTCCGGTACATCTCAGAATTCCTGCACTCTCTTCTAGGCCGAGCTCGGTCTTTAGCTGTTGGAAGTTACCCTTACTTCTCAGGTCAGCTTGCGCCGCTTTCACCCATTCACTTTCGGCCCCGACTAATTCTTCACATGTCAGTCTTCCCTTCCGTCTAGCTGTCTCGGTTCGGTTCGGTCTCGAATTTCGGATAAAACGGAACACCCATGCTGTCACTCTGAGTAGCTTCTCTAGTCTTCCATGGCGATTGATGTCAACAAGATTTGCAACACTGGGTTGGTTCTGAACGTCTACTACCATCACGTTGGCAGTCTTCTTAGCTTCTTCTTCACTTTCTGGTGTGCTGACGACACTCTCTACGCGTGGCCACCTGTCTTCTCCTTCTGACAACCATTGCGGTCCGTTCCACCACAGCTCGTCATCTTTGAGTTTCGATCCAAGCGCTCCTCTGGAACCAACATCTGCCGGGTTCTGCTCACCAGGGCAATATCTCCAGTCTTCTTTCTTTGTGAGCTTCAGAATTTCGTTTACCCTGTGACGGACAAATTGTTTCCACTCCCCCCCGTTTCGAATCCAGCAGAGAGCAGTTTTGCTATCCAACCAGTATCTGGTTCCGCTGAGCTTCACTTCCGTTTCTAATGCTTTCATCACGGTGTTCATTAATTGCGCCAAAATTCTAGCGGACATGAGTTCTAGACGGGGAATAGTTAACGCTTTCAGAGGTGCTACCCGTGACCTTGAGGTCAACATTCTCACGAAAACCCCTACTGGCGTGTTGTATACCAAGTACACAACAGCGCAGTAAGCTTTGTTACTGGCATCGCCGAACCCATGCAAGTAACAATTAAGCACCTCTTGTTTTGGATGGTCCCAAATACACCCACTGATCGTAATACCCCTTATTTTGGATAAGTCCTCAATCCATTCGTCCCATTTCTTCTTTACTTTCCCCTCGAGTTTACTATCCCAGTCGAAATTTTCACAACACAATTCTTGAAACAATATTTTCATGCACACAATGGTGGGGCTAATGATTCCCAGGGGGTCAAAAATGCTTGCTAGCAGACTTAACAAACTTCGCTTGGTCGGGTGCATGTCTAGGGCTTTGCTTGCAAGCTTCTCAAAACTAAACTGAATAACATCTTTCTCACAATCCCACGGAAGCCCCAAGACCTTTGGACAACTCCTGCTAGCCTGCCCCGAACCTAGGATGAACTTTGCGTAGCTCTCTTCTTCGCTGGGTCACGATCGCGCTTTCTGTTGCGTTACTCTCAATCTGCGCAATGCGTTCTCTCAACACTTTGTCATTCGTCATCCACTTTCTCAATTTGAAACCCCCACTGGCCATCCTCTGTTTGGATTTCTCGTACAATGTGTACGTGTCGCTCGTATTGCTATTGCCCGTTACCAAGTCGTCAACGTAGAAACCTTCGATCATCTTTCGCACAAATTCTGGGTCTTCATCCTTAAACTTCGAAATGTGGTGTCTCAGCGTGGCGTTTAACAGAAACGGAGACGCATTTAAACCGAACACAACACGGCAAAAGCGGTACACTGCAATTCGACTACAAGGATCGCGCACGTTTTCTAACCACAAAAATCTAAGATAATCCCTGTCTGCACTGTCTACCTCAATGTTAAGAAACGCCTTTTCTATGTCCCCTATCAACGCCACTCTCTTCTCTCTGAATCTAAGCAGGATGTCAAACAATAAAGGGTTGAGGGAGGGTCCCTTGTGTAGGCAATCGTTCAGAGATGTCCCCCCCTTTCCTGCCTTTGCGGACGCGTCATACACAACTCTCAGTTTCGTGGTGCTCGCCTCTCTGCGTATGACTGCTAAATGGGGAATATAGTGACCCCTATCTGTCTCTTCTAACTGTGCGACTTTCTCTATCACTCCCAAATCTAACTGTTCCTTTATAACTGAGTCGTACTCCTGCAAAATGTCTGGTTCCTTTCTAAGCTTCCTAATCTGACTCTTCATGCGCGACAAACTCAACTCGTAATTGCTTGGCAAACTATCCTGACCTTCCTTCCAGGGGAGCTTAACTGAATACCTATTACCGTTGAAGGCAATACTGTCTACAAACTCTTCATACACTCCATCACTCTCTTTAATTCCTAGGGTTTCTAAGTCCCACAACCTTTGGACATTCCCTTCTAAACTCTCTAATGATACACTGTCTCTGCCAACAAAATTTACGTTAACTTCCTGCGGTCTATCTGCTGGCTGTCTAAATGTCAAGGGTCCGGAGAGAACCCATCCTAACTCTGTCTCTACTGCGACTGGCTCGTCTACCTCCCCCCGGACTATCTTGCCTGTCTGAAAACTCCACAAATAGTCTGCCCCTATCAATACATCTATCTCTAACTGTTCACTTCCCTTGCAAACGTCGGACAGCCATATTTGCGCCAAATGCGGGTAGTCCTTACGCGCAATTTCCAGATGTTCGTTCTGCACGCGCGAAATTTCGGGAACAACAAAAGCTTCGATGCGCATAACCTTCCCCCCACCCACTGGGATCAAATCTATTTCAACTACATCCCGCAGGTTTGATCCAGTAGCCCTTTGGCCAAAGGTGTTAACAGTCAACCATTCCCTTCTAACAGATCGCAATCCGAACGATTCTACCGCGCGGGAAGTAACAAAGGACTTATGACTAGTCGAATCAAAAAGCACTCTAATTCTAGCGCGACCCTTCCCCGCTAGTTGAGCCTGAGCCGTTTGTAAGGCTACACTGTTCCCAGTCCCGACGTGCATACTATTTCCCACTAGTTCTGCACCACCCTGGGCCCCTTGGGTTCCGATTTCTGTCGTTCTTAAATTCCCTTGGGAGGCGATGCAAATCGCCGAATGATGTTTACAATTACAATGCTTACATGTTACACTACGATCAGTACAGTCTTTGGATAAATGTCCCTTTCTTAAACATTTAAAGCATCTACCGTATTTAAACAACAATTGCTTACGCTCCTCGATGTCCTGGACCTTTCTGCAGTCTTCGTGTGGATGCTCTCCTAAACAGAAGGCACAGTTCGTTTCTTTCGCCGCTTTCCGAGTGTTTCCTGCATACAGTGTGGCTACATTGTTTTTTCTCCGGAAGTCTCCAGCCGAGTTCTTTTGACGTGCGCTGTCATTGTACTCTTCTCGTAATTCTACTTCTTGTTCCAGGCCTTCCAACAAGTCTCTCAAGTTCCACTGATGATGATCTTTACCTCGCGTAATGGTCAAACGCAGCGTCTGCGGCAATTTTTCCAGGACAGATGGTACAACTATCGCTGAATAAGTGGTCTCGTCTACTCCAAGTGCTTGCAAGGCTCTGTGTTTGGTCTCCAGGAAATCGTACAAGCTCCGAAGTCTCGGCGCGTCTCTCTCGTTGTATACAGGCTGAACATTCAAAAGTTCATTCACGTACGCTCGCTGGATCGCCTCCTTCTTTCCATATCGTTTGTTCAACAGTTCCACCGCTGCTTGATAGTTTGCGGACGTTAAAGCGAAACCCGCGATCGCGCGATCGCCGATCCCACAAGCAAACCTCTAAGATAAGAAAACTTGTCGACGTTTTCTAGCATGTCATTTCGATGTATGGCGCTCTCAAACGAGTCCCAAAACTCTTGCCACTCGTGCACTTTTCCGTCAAATTTACGCACCTCCAGTTTCGGCAGTCTCGCTCGGACGGATTTATGCTGGCTTGCTTGTCCGGTCTGCATTGGCGGCGAATTCTGGTGCTGCGGTACATTTTGTACTTGTGGTATTTGCGGTGCGGTTAACAGTTCTTCGATCGCAGCCAACTTGCACTTTATGTCCGACGCAAGACGGCTGCTCTCGTCTATCTCTCTGGCCATATCCTCCTCCGTCACCTTTTCGTCGTCTCCCATCAAGGCCAGGATCTCTAAGTCGAGGGGCGCTATCTTTTCCAACTGCTCGTTTAGCGTGTGTTTCCATTTCGCCAGCTCTGCCTTCCTTTCCACGGTGTAATGTTCAAGACTGGCTTCTACTTCTGGGAGGATTCCAGCAAGGTACAATCGATGGCCTCCTCGTCGCTTTTTCTTTTTTCCAACCTCCGCGGTCATTTCCAATCCGGCTCGAACTGACCAAGTGTCGCGGAATCTTTCATGAACTCCGCACTTGCCGGTTCACAAACTGAAGAGGACTGTAATTCTTTCCTTTTCTGAAGATTTATTTAACATTCACAATCTGACAATCTCTGATCCAATCTACAATATTCGCGATGCACAGTTCCGTTCACAATTCGTTCTTAATCGATCTGATCTTACATTACAATTGTACTAAGATTTCCTAGGTTCTATTTGCGCAACAAGTATTTTTACTACAATCACGAGCACAGTATAATCCCAAGCCTACACTATTGTAATGCTACTAAATTTAATTTCAATTTCACAATTACACGCGTTTCTCTTCCTTATTTAGCTTAATACTACGCGGGTCTACGCGTGCAGTTACATCATTGTCATGCAGTGTATTAACTTCGGACTTTCCCGGAGTACAATTATGCAATCTGCTTTGCTCACTTATTTTTAAAGTATTGCTCGCGTTACTATTTCGTGACATTGTTCATCAAATTTCCAAGTTAATATTCTACGTCACGCACATCAGTGCTTCTTTCCCGACAATACATCAAAGAGGCAAATGAGATGCAAATGGAAGCAAAAGCTGTAAACCAGAGTTTAAAATCTTTAACCTGTTTTAGCATAATGTTGAAATCTAATTTCACTTTCTTTGTCTCTTGTTAGAAGAGGTTTCTCTTTAGTTCTGAAAAGGCAACCAGTAACTGGTTCGCTCACATGCCAACTCGCCCACAACAAACTCGTCCAAAGGGAAGCTAGCTAACTTGCCTTCTCTACGTTTGTCCAAAATGGTGGCCTACAAATGTAAATAACAAGAGCCTTGCATAACTTGTCACTCATTTTTAAAATACTAAATGCAGTTATGACTATATTTTATTCTTTAAGCGTGTAATCAAAGTGTCATCTTTCGTGTGGGAGAGTTTGTTGAAGGCGAATGTCCAAGTAGGCAAATAATTTATTAAAAAAAATATTTTCAAAGCAGGCAGATTCTGTTGCAAGAAATCTCTACGCCGAAAACAATATTCGTTCACGATAATCCTGAACCAATGTTAAAAAGTGATTAAGATAACAATTTAATTAGTAATATAAAATCGAGCTTACGAAGTGAAAATTCGTTTTCCAAGTTGAAACAGCTGAGACTAGTACATAAATAAGTCACGAGACTTAATAATTAAGCTTACCTTTGCTTTTCAATCGTGATACTCATCAGATCTTCAACAGTGGCACGTCGTCTCGAATTCACCAAACGGTATTAAAGACCAAAACCCTTCTCTGGTGATTATAAGAACTGAAAAGCAAACATTGAAAAGAAAATGAAAACTGTTCGATGCAGGAAGACAAACAAACATTGACAAACCCTGATGACTGCGGCATGTATTATATTAGACCACCAAATCAACCAGGAGAAATTCCTTAAAAACACACATCAAATGAACTGATTTGACTCCTTACCTTTGCTGTAAGAACGAGAGGAAGCGAAAAAGCCCAAAACAATTACGTCCCAGAGGGCCACGCAGTGGCCACGAAGATTTTTTTTCGGAGCTTCTGCCCAGCGAGGTTTTCGAGAGCCGCTCCCAAACTAAACCGAAAGTGTGTCACTTCGAGGTCTAAACTAAAGATAACTGGAGATCAGCTGTGCATCTGCCATGTTTTTCTCCTGGGCAACCCTGTTGGCAGCTGCCTAGTACCCAGGGCCCTGTTGGTCGAAATCCACGAAATCACCAGTGTGGATCCATCCAGTGCAGTGCGAGGGTCGGGAGGTTCCGCCCCTCCCCCTCTCCACCCTAAAGCCTGAGCTTTTAAGGCCATTATTGTTATCAATTATTTTAAAAAAGTTTTTGTATCTAAAATTTTTTGTCCCCGTGGGACTCTGATGGCGTGAGACCTCAATTGGAGAGTTTCCTTGCTGCCTAATTACTCGGGCCGTCAGACCACGAGTTAAGTTCTCGGTCGCATTCTTTTTAATTGTTTTTCTTTTGTGTCATGATTGTCCGAGGGATACTGACACCTAAGACTTCGGGCCACGATCGAGTTAAGTTCTCTGGTGCGTTCTTTTTACTCGGGCCGTGAGGCGGCGAGACAAGTTCTCGGTGATGATGCGTTTCAGATCATTTTACTTTCTAGTTCTGGCCATTCAATCTACAACAGTGATAGAACTTATACCCCTAAAATTAATCAAATTTGACAGAGACGGCATTCGCTTACCTAGAGAGACATTTTCTATTACCAAGGCGAAGACTTTTTAACTTTATGCGATGAACAGACGCGCGCGAAGAAACCTAATCTGTTTAAATTTCTATTTTTTATAGTGTCTTTTGTGCATTTTCAACCATGCATATTTCATCTTTTCATCACTAGCACTTTAAAACTTCAATAGGTTTATATCGTTTTTTAATTAGCTTTTTTAGTTTCTCAAGGTTAGTTTTGTTTAACCGAAAATTCGGCAAGTAAATCACTCTATGACCCCGCGGGCCAAGACAGATACAGATCTGACTCACGTTTACTATTGAAAAATAATCAATGTAGAATCGGTTTTGTCCCTAAATAAAAGGTGAATAACAAATGCTTTCCCCTGTATTTCATTTATAAATATAAACAGCGGAACACTGAAAAACGTACGCGTGATTCGTAACGTTACTCTAGATCATACCAGAAATTACAATCTGCATGACAGCGTCAGGGACCCTGCGTCACACAGATACATATCCGGACTCACGGTTAGTGTTGAAAAATAGTCAACATACAAATGGTTTCTGTCTCCAAATGAAAAGTGAAAACGTAAGGATTAAAGCTCGGGGATTTTAAAAGCATCCGTATAAAGCACAAGGTATTCTACTTCACAAATCTCGTTTTCCCCAGCATTTCATTCTGACTGCAAGTAAATGCAATTCTATCTGGTGGCTACTTATTGCCTCACTATCAGTCTCTGTGTCTATCGATTTTGGGGGAATTAGCGATGCTGGAGGTTATCACTGCTAAAAGATCGTAGGCTTACACACCACGCAGTCAAATATGGCCCGAGTTTAAGCTGAATAACAGCTCCTTGTTGAAACAAGCTCCGTGTTACTCGTTAGCTATCATTTCAGTGCTCGTACTTAAAGATTTCCTCTCAATACTTACCGCACAATTCACTAAGTAGATCACAATGCCCAATACCACAAGACAGTGCTTCACAAAAGCTCTCCGTTTGTGCGGGGTTTAATTTTTGTTATTACCACGGGAAGGGGAAGGGGGGGGAGGGGGGAACTCCCGCAACGAGAAATTTTCAGGCTGGTTTATTCCAGGGGTAGGGGTCAGGGCAAGTTAAAATAACCGGCTCTTGCAAGAAATATACCCTTCTTGATTTAGAACAATTCATGAATTTGCTGTTTTCAGTTTTTGTTTATAATGTTGCCATCCTCCTGTAAACCGAGCAGTTCATTTGCATTGAAAGAGAAAAGATTCGACATGCTATATTGGAATCAGTAGCATACAAATACTAATTCTTTGTATATTTTGACGGGATGTTGTAACGTTGGAGGTTCCTTCCTTGTTGAATAAAATTAACAGTTTATTCGTACCATTTCAGAAGCGTTTTCAATTGTTACCTTGAAACTTCCTGGCTTTGCTAACATACGTAAATAGCTAAATAACTAAATAAATAGATATATAAATAAATACCGTAATGTTCTCTCAAAACCAGGCCCAGGGAATCTTCGGGGTGGGGCATTACATCTTTTTTGTACTCAGGGGTGGGGAATAGAACGCAAAAAGAGAAGACAAGATTGCAAATCACCAGGGGTGTTCCTAGGCGACATGATAGTTTGGTGTCTATTATGTCGTTGTCGTGTTAAAGGGAGGGATTCACGGTTCTGCGCATGTGTCAGACATGTCACGAGCCTATTGTTTTATAACCAATCAGTGGCGAGTAGACTTGCGGCAAATTTGCCTTCGTGAATACAGTATCATCGACGCCTTCGCTTTTGATAGCCGAGATTTCATAGCTTTAAATAAAAATGTCTTCGGAAGATACTGCCACAGAAAGTTGCAGGTATAACGGCGTGTGTTCCAGAAAGGATGGAAGTAAAGCGAAAGGCTGTCCTTGCAAAACGCGTGGCGTATTCTGCAGCGAAAGATGCAAATGCCTTGTGAGCGGCAAAAATTGCC
>NW_028145596.1:157500-235000 GCF_977016875.1 Pavona decussata
TTAACGCATCACACAGATGTGCTGCTCCTTGGTCTCCTATATGGTTACGACTAAGGTTCAAGTAACTGAGTTTACAATTTTTATCTTTTAATGCATCACACAGGTGTGCTGCTCCTTGTTCTCCTATTTTGTTAGAACTAACGTTCAAGTAAGTGAGTTTACAATTTTTATCTTTTAGTGCATCACACAGGTGTGCTGCTCCTTGGTCTCCTATATTGTTATCCTCAAGTTCCAAGTTAGTGAGTTTACAATTTTCATTTTTAAATGCATCACACAGGTGTGCTGCTCCTTGGTCTCTTATATTGTTTTCCCTAAGGTCCAAGTAAAGGAGTTTACAATTTTCTTTTTTAAATGCATCACACAGGTGTGCTGCTCCTTGTTCTCCTATATTGTTACCACTAAGGTCCAAGTTAGTGAGTTTACAATTTTTATCTTTTAATGCATCACACAGGTGTGCTGCTCCTTGTTCTCCTATATTGTTACGACTAAGGTACAAGCTGGTGAGTTTACAATTTTTATCTTTTAGTGCATCACACAGGTGTGCTGCTCCTTGGACTCCTATATTGTTAGCACTGAGTTCCAAGTAAGTGACTCTAAAATTTACATCTCTTAGTGCATGACCAATCTCTACACAACCCAACGCACCATAAAAGTTTCCTGATAAAGACAAGAATAACTCTTTGTCAACATTTTTAACAGCATGCAGTACAGCTGCACACTCTATAGGTGCCAAGAAACAATTCTTAAAATTTACTCCATTAAAACCAATTTCTGCCAATTTGTTTTGTAATGTAGATTGCTGCTTTGCATTGATCTCATACAAACATTTACATAAGTTCAGGGCTAATTTGATGTCTTTATCAGCTGGCCAAAAGGTCAGTGCTCTTTCAACTCTTTCCCGGGTAAACTTGGGTGGCTCTTGTGTCGACACAGGAAGAAGTTCACTAAAAATATCAACATTGGACATTTCTTGGTCTGGATCAGGCTCCAACAGCCCAGCCACAAACTGTATCACTACTTGCCATGCACCTTTGTTGATGTGATCAGCAACAAATCTTCGCAATTCCTCTTTAGTCATGGTGTCAGTTATATGTTTAGCAGCGAAAAATTCCTGCACTGTTAAGTGCAGGAAACAGTATTGTGCTTTGGGCTGTTCACTAAGTGAACGGGGCTTGGCGTCAGGCAAACGGTGAAGCAGTCCACAATCCTCCAGTCCATCAACTTCGTTTGATTCAAAGATTAATCTTCCTTCTTTTATGCCATTAAAAGCGATTTTTCCCAGTCTCTTAAACACCATTTCATTTTCGGGATGAAGCTGTTTAAATGGTTTGTACATGTACGTCCCAAGGTCGGTTTTAGAGCAGCTGTATTTGTCATCACGATTGTGCTTATGGAAGAAAATCTTGACGGTCATGCTGTAAATTTCGGTCATCTTTGTTGGGAGCTGCAGACCTCCATCGAAGATAGAGAGCGTTATCAAGTGTAGCAAGCAATGACATATGATAAAGCAATTCACGGGGATATAGCACAATGAAAAGACGTTGATGTTTGTGCTGATGTGCTGCCATATTGTTTCTTTCGCGACGTGATCACCTTCTGTAAACTTCTCCACATAGTTCTCAATTTGCTCAGATGTAAATCCAAGAATTTCAACTGTCCTTTTGAATTTTAGGTTTCTAACGCATTCCACAGCAGTTGGTCTTGTTGTCGTTATCACAGTAGAACCACGGAGGAGATTTCCTGACACTAGTTTTCTGTAGAGACAACGGAGAGGCATTTTCGCCTCCCCAGTGTTCTTGTAATAAGAGTCATTTTGGGCTACGTCTGACCTTGCAGAGAATTCATCAATTCCATCGAAAATCAAAAGTACTTTGGTGGGGTTCTCTTTAATATAGCTCCAAACCTCGTCATCCAAACGTCCTACTGTTTCTGCGCGATCCAACAGCTCATAAAGATTGAGGTCTGTTTCCGAGTTTAAGTGCCTGAATTTCAAAAGGAAGGCCATTTCAAAATCCTTTTTCATCTTGGGATTACCAGATGCCCACATTCGAAGAAGTTTAGTAGACAGCATTGTTTTGCCAATGCCGGGACGACCAACAACGAGAACATTGTTGTGCTGAGCATCAAAGATGTCCTCTGGTCGTATAGACTTGGACTGGCTCGCATTGGGTGCGGGGTACACTTTGAGTTGTTCCCATCTATCTGTGGGAAAGACATAGTCCACTCTGTCTTCGTGAATTACTGCGTTTACATATATTTGGTCCGTACTCAGATCTTTAGCTTCTGGGCCTTTACCTGGATTTGATCTGAAGGGTTGTTGAAGATCTGGAAGCCGCTCCGTGTCTGCTATGATATCGTCCTTTATCTTTTGTACGGCTGCTTGCAGTTGCAAATTATCTGGATTGAGGAAAAGGAAATGAACATTACACACTGTACGTGAGCCAATTTGTAGAAAGAAAAAGCTTTTCGCAGCCGAATATATTGGGGATAAAAATGTGATTCCTTTTCTGCACTGGTTTCGCTCTTCGAACAAACTACAGTTTGCTAATTTTCAGTAACAAACTATAGCAAACGCTCCCTCCCCACACACACACACGCGCACACCCCCCCCCCCCCCAAAAAAAATTAATTAATTAATTGATCAACACAATCTGGGAGATGGGTATTACAAACAACTCTGAAAGCCATAGCCTCAATAAAGAATAGTTTTATGACAATTTTGCAAAGAAGACTGAATCGTGCCACTTTCTTTTCGTTATGAGGTTAAACTCTACACGAGACGATTCTTTGGTTGCGTATCAGAAGCAGACTTATATCCACACCTCTTACTCTCCCGACTTCTTCATCCACGTTTCTTGCTAGAAAACTATTTTTTTACAGGTTTGCAACTCCTGCAATCTTAATTCTTCACATTCGACACGTACACGTAATAGTGTCAAGTCTAGATTCTTCACAACGTTTTTGCTTTGGACTGCTTCTTTAACTTTTACTTACTTTCAATCAGGAATTGTAAACATGAAGCAGTGCTGTTGTTGAATATTATACCAGGCCACGCGCGGTTACTCTTGATGTTGTGACATTTTTCTTTGCATGAACAATAATTATTACGTGTATCAGTTTTGTAAACCTGTTTGTTATTTCATGGCCCATGTATCATATCGTATATCACGCACTTTTATAACTAATTACTAATAATTAATATTTCATGGCCCATGTATCACCTCGTATATCGCGCACTTTTATAACTAATTACTAATAATTAATAAAATAGTTTTGCGCAACTTCTCTTTAATTCTCTGGAATTCCATTCACAAAAACAAATACTTCGTCTCTGTGGACATCGAGAACTGTTTAATTATTAGACTGCTTCCATGGAGTCTACCCAGTTCTTCCTCTTATATAGTGAAGCTACTGAATTAAAACTAACCTTCATCCTCATTTTCGTCCCTTCTCTTTTTCTTCTCTTTCTTGCTTTCTTTTCTCGTATGCTCAACCTTCTCACTGACGTCATCTGAAGATCAACATTCAAAACAAAGCAGGAGGGAAGGGAGAAAAAAGGAAAATGTTAAAAACGTAAATGTTTGGTTTTTAATTTGACGTGAGTGAACGAAGATGTACTTCACACACTTGATATCCTGTAAGTCCCCCATTTCGTTTCCTTCCCATCTTATCTTATCACCTTCCCTTCCCTCCCTTTTTTCTTGCAAGCTTCAAACCATTGTCCAATAGAGAGACAAAGTGTCTCTACCCCACACCTGTGGCATAACAAATTAATCATTTCATCAATTGCAGGGGTTACAATAAGGGCCAGTCACCGGGGAAATTGACCGTCTGTGAACACAATTTTGCCCAGCTGCTTTTAGCGTCACAAGCCATGTTTTCAGTAAAAGATCATAATTATCCAAGTTAACTACAGTGTACATGTACAGTATCCTGCCCAGGTACAGTACATTAACCTCTAGCCCAATTGTGCAAGATCTTAATAAAACCCCTGAAGTTGATGGCTGTAATTGTTTCACAGACCAACTATCAACAGATAGTTTGAAGACCTTTTTACATCCCTTCATGAATCATATTCTCAGGTCTGATTTTTACATAGCGAACTGGAACTGACCTTCATCCTCGTTTCCTTCTCTCTTTCTTTTTCTCGTTTTTTCATTTTCCTTTCTTCCTGTGCTATGGGAAATATCCAATTCTTCCATTTCAGTGCGCATGTGCTCGCTGATGTCACCTGAGGATCAACATTCAACACAACTTGGTAAATTTTTTTGTACAATATCCTTTCCAGCCGCAAGTATCAACTGTAATTTGATCAGATTTTAAATTAAATATAAAAACACAGACCACACACATTTGTATGGTTTATTTGCAAGACGAAACTGATAAGATACATTGTATAGAAAGACTCTGCAACAACCATATACTGTACATGCTGTTAATTTCATTTTAACAATACCATGGCCTGCTCATTTGGAGAGAGGGTGGCACTACTTTTTCTCCTTGTTAACACCAAGACTATACACAAGTAAACATGTGCTTTAAAGGTGGCATAAATTCCTGAACATTTACTGCTTTGAATGAGTGTGCTGAAAAAAAAAAACACATTTCTTCAAGTAGCCACCCATGGATAGATGAGGCAGCAACTCTGAGCTTTTGCCACAAAAAAATTCAAGTGACCAGATTTCTTGTGCCTTTTTCTGCGATATTGTTTTAGTTGTTGTAGCACTGGTGCACACTGGTAGTACAATTATAATTCAGTCCAATCAGACTTGCACTCCACCGAATAAAATTAGATGAGCAAACATTCGAGACAGTCTGTAATCACAATGCCACTTTAGAGTTCCAGTGTGAGTGGACATGACGTTTTGTTCAATCTGACTAAAAGATGTTGAGCAACCCAAGCAGGATAGTCACTGCCACTGTTGGTAGCGTAAGCCTCACCTATTTTGTTCAGTGGCTTTACAGTTGGACAAGACATTGACTTTTCTTTACAACAGAAGACCCTTAATATTAGTGGCAGTGTCCCCTCTAGTTTCTCCTTGGGTAAAGAGTGAGGGTCTTGAGCAATTAAACTCATCAACAATAGATGAGCTTGGGCGCTGGTGCCTAAAAGGTTGGTGGAGCCAGGCAGCCATCAGGCACAGGGGAAGGAGGTTTACGGCAACCCTGCGAGCAGCCACCACCAAAGGCACCATCACACTGAACCCAATCAGTGGAATACTTACCAAGGGAGGGCAGAGAGGGAGAAAGGCTTGAAAATAAAGCAAGCAAAATGGCATTCTCACAGGTCAGCAAGCAAGCAAATGCAAAGAGAACCATGAAGCACCCCCAGCAGAGAGGTGAAAGGTCACCCCCAAGCCGTGACGAGAGGTGACCACTGAACAGTGAGAAAATATTCTGGCAATATTCTTATGCCACCCCTCCCCCCACCTACCGGTATGTCATGCTTCATGACTACTGGAATTTTTTTTTTTTTTTTTTTTTTTTTTAATGAAGAAGAACTTTATTTCACTACATAAATACTTATTACACTTTTCAAATAGTTAAAGAAAAGAAAAAAAAAATAATACAACAACTACAATGCTACTATTATTACAAAGTTGTGATAATATATTACCGTATTACAATTCTTAGCCTGCGAGCAAGCTCTCTAGCTTGGGGGTGGGGGGCTTGCTCGTAGGCTATACTATTCTATATGACAGAAGTTTATTTTAAACGCAGATACTAAACACACGTACACACAAAATCAAAACTGCATAAGCCGTTGCATTAGCGCGGCAGCTATTACTTAAGAAATTAGCTGAAGCTAATGTAGGTAAAAGAAGGAGCATATTGTTTTTCGACAGCAAAAATTAACTTTGAAATTTTTCAACGCGGTATTTAAATTTAATAATTTTATAAAGTCGGAGAGAAGCAATGCTTCTTCGTTAAGTTTCCTGGTGTATATATGTGGCTTGATGAATAAGAGTGTGTAATTAAATTTCTTTAATAATGGCATGGAGTTATTAAAGATTCCAAATAAGAGTTCTTCTTTGTTTGGAGTAAAGTTTGTGTTATTGTTATCATTAAACCAAGACAAACAAGTTCTAGTGAAGCGCTGAGTGAAGTGGCATTCAAGGAAAGTATGGTCAATAGAGTCTTGATCCCCGCAGTAAATACATTCATTATCTGTTTTAATTCCGAATTTGTGAAGTTCTTTCTTCGTAACGATAATTCTGTGTATAAACTTGAAGTGAAATTCTTTCATTTTATTTTCCTTGCTGATATCCCGAACGGAACTGAAAATGTCACTCCATTTTTCTTCATCTAAATTGAGAGTAGTGTCCCAACGTTGGGGACCAGAATGCTTGTCGTTATACGTTTTATTAATTATGAGCCAATAGAAATCTTTCGCCTTCGCTTCCATAAGGTTGATTCGTACCTCATTTCCAAGATGAAAAGAAGTTACATCGTTGATATGAGCCAAGGCGGAATATTGCATTGATATTGATTTTGAGACCAGGTGTTTTGGTATAGCGTTAACGACCTGATAGAATTGGAGAAAGTTAGTGTTAGTTAAGCCATATTTCCTTCGAAAGTCATTGAAAGATAAGAAACTACCATCGCTTCTCAGTAGGTCTTTGATTTCTCGTACTCCTTTCAAGAACCACTCTTTAATAAAAAAGGGTTCATCACCAATTAGGATATCCTTGTTGTTGAACAAAATTGTATCATGAAAGTCCCTGGTAGAATAAAGAGTTCTTAGCTCCCTAAAAAACTCGAGCATTTCTCTGTAGAACCTTGGTAGATCGAGTAAATACTTGACATTGTAATTGCAGTTAAGAAGGAATCTCAGACCTCCTCTTTTTCTAAAACAATAGTCTGGTAACGTCTTCCAATTCTGATTTTGACAGTTTAAAAGCCTAGGAATCCAAGCTAAACGTAACGATTTTATCATTGTCTCAACATCAACCATACGTAGTCCACCTTTGACATATTCCTGGTAAAGTCCAGCTCTTCTAATTTTGTCACGCTTATTTTTCCATAAGAACCAGAAAAGGCGTCTTTTAACATTATCTATGACATCGTTTGGAACGTCTATATTGGATATAGAGTAAACAAGAGACGAGATCCCTAGTGCTTTAATTATTAGAACCCTTCCAAACAGTGATAAGTCTCTGGATCTCCAAATATCAAGATTCGTTTGGAGTTTTTGGATTTTAATTTTAAAATTTAGTTCATCATTACCTTTAGAATCATACGATAAATATATTCCAAGGAATCTGGTCGGGCAATGAACCCACTTAAGACTTAATGGTTTATTACGATTATTAGCCCACTTGCCTAACCACATAGCCTTTGTTTTTTCAATGTTTAAACGTAAGCCAGATATTTTCCCAAATTCTCCTAAAATAATCAATGCCTCCTCAACCGAACCCACGTCTGCACAGAAAAGATTAGTGTCGTCTGCAAACTGGCTCAATTTAACTTCGTGATTACAAAGGTTGATGCCTTTCACATTGTCAGACTGTCTAATTTTGTTGGACATTAGTTCTGCCGTCAGAATAAAGAGAAAAGGAGATAAAGGGCAGCCTTGCCTCACACCCACGGAGGGTTTAATCCAGTTAGTAGCGAAACCATTGTTTAGGATTGCGCTTTCAATGTCTTTGTAGAAGACCTCTACCCACTTCCTTAAGTTTGTCCCAAAGTTATAAATCCTGAGAGCATGTTGTATCAGTGACCATTCTAAAGTATCAAAGGCTTTGCGAAAGTCTAATGAAAGGAGAATCCCTGTAGTTTGATCCCTTTTTGTTTGTTCCATTAAATCACTAATAAGTCTTATATTTTCTCCGATGTATCGACCTTTTACAAACCCTGTTTGGTCCGAGTGTATCAACTTAGGTAATAAAGGTTCAATTCTCTTAGCTATAGCCTTTGCTGCTACTTTATAATCCACATTTAAGAGGGTGATTGGTCTCCAATTTTTAAGATTTGCCAACGATTCCTCCTCTTTTGGAATTAAAATTATCACACCTCTACGCTGGGAAATGGATAATTGACCTTTCTCATGAGCAGTGTTCAAAGAATCCACCAGATCGTTTCCTAAGATATCAAAAAAAGCATCTGTAAAATTCGACTGTAAATCCATCTTCACCAGGCGATTTTCCGTTGCTAAAGGACTTTAATGTATCTTTACATTCTTCAAATGTTAGGATTCCTTCCAGTTCATGACTACTGGATAGTATGAAATCACATTGTAGTCAACAAATTGGGTTTGAAAATCCGGCTAGCGCTTGTAAAATATAGCCTGCGAACACAGACATATTTCCAGCTGTCACTTAGCTTCTCTCCGCTAAAAAAAGTAAAGTCTGCGAACCCGAGCGGCAAAATGATTTCCGTGACATAGAAATTCTAAGCCAATCACAGTTAACCTCTTAAAATCACAGAACCAACACACAAGATTCCTGCGCCGTACGTGTACACATACTTGTGGAAACACATGAGTAAGCACCAGGAAAATTCAATCAAGTATGTTGTAGAGAAGGAAAAGGCTATTTTTGTCAATTTGCAGATGGCTTTTGGCAAGTTGTTGATTTACCAAGCGTTGCCCATAGTGTCACTGTAGTATTATGTTTTCCTCTGTGCAGTCCACTTGTGAGGAAAATACTGTGGCCGTGATTTCTCCATTGACAAGCTAGATGTTTTCTAAGGCGGCACTAAATAAATGTTATCTGTGAAGACATAGGATCTGTGGATTTTGTTACTCATGGTTCAATTGCTTATGCTATTTATCTGCAGTGAGATTGCAGGATGTTTGCAGGATGGATATGAAAGTGCCAGTCTAATTGATCCACACGTCTTTACAAATCTGATCATTGTTGTCACTCGCTTTCAAGAGCTATGGCCTCTTGCAATTATTTTCAGCTCTCTTGCTTCCTAACTGAAAAACAAGTACTGTGTTCTTAGAGCTGACATGCTGCGAACGCGTATACGCGTCTAAAAATCTGCAGATGCGCGTCTAGTCAGACGCATTAGTATGTATGAGCTAGCTCATTGTTTTCGTATTGTTGATCTTTCATTGTTCTTTTGAATTGCCTGGGAAAAGCCTTTCAGAAGGGTTTGACAAAGTATGACTACACTTGTCGACTTTCTTGTAGAACCGGCTCAGCGCAAGAACAACTCCATGTTGTTGAGCGCATGGAAGAACTTAAAAAAAAAAAAAAACTTGCCGCGAGGCTTACTGTATTTTGCGAAACGAAACGAAATGCTTCTGTGTGTGAGAAGCTAAAAGAGGAATAAAACGCCGGGAATGCAGTGTTTCTAAATCTAAAGATCTGTACTTTGCGAAACGAGCTCTGCGTACGTAGACCGTGAAAGGATTTAACTTGTTTGTTTGTATTTCTAAAGGCTATTCTTATTTATTCCTTGCCGCAATTATGATTCGGGTAGTTCGAAAATAATACAGTATTTGTGGGTAAATCATATAGAGTAAACAAATAAATTACGACCCGGAATAAAATCAGTCAATCCACCAAATGATTTTCAACAGACTTCGCTCCTCTCGCGCGCTTCGGTTCAGATTTGCTGACTTACCGTGAACTTTCCCTCATTCTACCTCAAGCATTTATTATCTCCGGCCGAAAAATGTAATCGATCAGTTGACTTTAAAGATCCAAGGCAATTCCGTTGGTTAAAGGCTTAAAGTAAAATAGGAAACTTCAATTTTGCAAAATTTCATTCGGGCCTAGTGTGAGCGATAAGATCGATTACCCGGAACAAACCTAAACGTAAAATACTGAGAGTCTACTGAGTACCGCAACGCTTGATGCATTCCTATATTTACGTTCACTTGGATAAAGCCATAATAGCAACTTTTGCAAGATTGAAAGCTTCTTCTAATGTTGTAAAACACTGACAAAAGCCGTCGTTTCGACGTAGAAAGAAATTGCCACGCTGATAACATCGGGAAGATTTCAGTCACGTGCTAGGCAACCAAATTCCTGCACATGTATCAAGTTTCATTCGACAACAATACGATGTACGGAGGTTCTTGTAACGAAAACTGGATGCTTTTTTATTCAATCAACAAAGGAGCCACAGTGCCTTCCCAATTAAAGCCAACTTGTGCCATTTTCACCCCTTCGTAGCAACCTCGAAACGCTCTCTTTCGAGTCACAATGTGCGTGTAATTTTTGAAATAACTGAAGGCATAACTCGAAACACTCACCTATCATTTACAAGTTCGCGGACAGAGCGCTTTGATTTCGAACTGTAAGTAGTATTCGACTATTAGCTTAGATTTATATTTTCTATAACATACGGTGAATATTCAATATCGGCTGGGGGTGGTTTTTAAAGCCGCCAGTCTTTACGAAGCGGATAAGATTCGAAATATGATAGCTGTGGCTCGCTGATTTCATAAAATGCTAATTTTGTGTTTGTCGGTAAGCCGTTGAAGTCTTTTGTTTTGTTTGACAATACCACACAAAGAGAACTTACGGCGATGAATAACAATGAGAAAAACGCGCACATTTAGACGCGTCTAAAAATACGCGCATACGCGTTTTTGCTGCGTATAAAACGCGTCTGCGTAGTTCGCTTAATTCTGGCCTGCACTGTACATCTTTCGTGGCTTAGCGCACATCCGCCGTTAAAAAATGTTGACTGCCTACAAGAGTCCTCTAGTTCGCAAATAAATTGGTAATAAGAAATTCATAACTTAGCTCTGCTCAATGATGTTTATCTTCTGACACTTTTCATGTTTTTCAAGTTTTGATAAAGATGGCTGACAGTCATCGAAACTGTTAGCATCAATAAGACGTTAAGACTGGCTATGATTTAAGAACATTTAAAGCGACACTCAAAAGCATTCTTAAGGATGGTGCTTCCTAATACAAAGATATACGACTATGTAGGAAAAGCAGATCTTTATACAGGCTACTGGAATCCAGAAAGAAAATTGGGGGCAGCGAGGCATTCTTTAGAGATAATTAAGCAACAATTATTCTAAAAAGCAAACAAAACAAAAACAAGAAAGAAATACAAAGCAATGTATGTTGTTTTTTTTTTTTAATTGAAGCTTTATTACGTGTATCTCTGAAAAAATGCATGGCTAACCCCATGCAGCTTTCTTTTTAAATACCAATTATTATGTGTGATGCCCTGAGGGCAGCATGTGGCTCGATATCTTCGTCCTTTTTTTTCTTTCCTTCATGGTAGCCTGAAATCTGCACATTAATTTATTCATTAAACTCTCCTCTCTCCTAGAAGGGGTCTATTATTCTGATTGTCTTCAACAAAAGCAGCCCAATCAAAATCTATTATTGGTGTGTATATCACGATGGAGAAGACCTTGTCATCCCTACCTCTGTGACGTCAAATCGTCATTTGATTTATTCACTAAACCCGGATTAAATTTGTGGCGGCCATATTGTTAACATGTTGTGGACTCAAGTGTGCCGTTCCCAATCAGAAAATTAATTATTTTGAAGTGGTAAATAGAAAGAATAACTTCTAAGAAGCACTTAACTTTAAAATGGTGGAAATTGGAGAGTTCCTGGCAAAGGAATCGTGCTTTGTTTGACACTTTTAGAAACACAATGCGCAAAGGAAAGGTCACTGATAAGCATGACGTTATGAGAAAGGAATTTCCGGTGTGATTTCTAGTAACACAATGATAAAATATCACACAGTAATGGAATTTCCGGTACAATGATAAGAGGTGTAACACAAGAACGCTATCTTTCTGACTCAATCTATTCCATTAGCTAAGATAGTTTTATAGATCTGCGATGCACACAGCTACTGCATCACGCGTAAAATTAATGCCAGTATAGGCATCTTGTTGACAAAATCACTTGCTAAGTTCAGCTTTCTCCACACAGTTTTAAACCACGTCGAAATATCTCTGCATTACTAGGCACCGCCCATAAGGAAACCCGAGTATCTCAAGATGCACAGAATGTACATGCATGCGCTGTAACAAAAGTTGGCAACGTCCTCAAATTCAGTTTACTGTTGCTAATAGACCTTTACTTTGTACAAGTAATTCCCAAATTGATAGACAAAGGATGCAATCAATTTCTTAAAACACTTACCTTCACCCTCTGATTCAATAGCAATAGCTTCCGGATATTGCTGAACAACATCCTCATGCCTCCAGCCAGACCTGGGTGCCAGTCGCTGGCTCAGAATATCACCATCACGGTGGACTCTCACTTCTCGCTCATCTGGGTTTTCCAAAGGAGCAACCCAGCCATCGTCAATATGCCTGATAAGCTGACCAATATTTCTGCTCACAGGTGTTTTGAAACCAGAAGGTGTTGTTAGCTTGGAAGATACCATGACATCTCCTAGTTTGGCTTTATCAGGACTTAAGCCACTGCAGGTGCCCACTGAAAATACAGCCTTAGGACAAAGGACCTTGATTGCATTCTTTACAGCTGTTGAAGAACCACCTGGCTCTGCAGACCCTTTGGAGCATTTTATTAATGCAATCTTCAGCTTCTCCTGGTCACCGCCTCCAGTTGACCCAAAGCACACATAACCAATCTCTTTGTGCCAACTCCTGAAAGGTTTATCAAGATAATGGAAACAGCTTAAGAACTCGTGGTTCTCTACTGTCAGTAGCAGAACATCAATTGGTAGATCAGCATCACTCCATTTTTCACTGGTGTTTGGAAGCTCACTTGTCTTTGGAACCTTAATACTGAGTCGTGGAGGGCTGTCTTCAGACTGTAGTAACGAGCTTTTCTTCCTCTTAGTTTTGGCACCTAATGGACAAGAAGCAAAAACTTAAAAAAAAAATGAAAATATTAAGCAAACCAATGAAAAAGAATACATTTTTGTTTCTTGAATTAATTTCCCTATACAGAAAGTGAATTTAAAGTTAATTCAAAAATTATTGACAAAATACTGTAAACTATACAATATTTCAGTTGCACAAAAATAAAGTTCTACATCGAGCTGAGTAGATGTCATGTACACGTATACCTTATTTTGTCTCAGGCATTTTATCTCCCACATGATCTTAGCAATTAGGTAAGTTTGTTTTCTGTGTTTACGCAGGAAATCAGTAAGTCTATGAGATTAAATGTTTGTCATTAGTTTCATATAAATTATATGGCTTTTCATATTCATGAACTGTCCACTGTCTTTAATTTAACAGTAGATAGCCAACATTAATTAAGACGGCACCACATAGGGTTATCATTTACTAAAAGCATGTAATACAGTCTCAAAACCCAGTTTTTCTTCTACATGCACCAATTATTAATTGAAATACTCCCAAATGTAACATTCAAGAAAAAAGCTACTTTCCTCTAACCCTTGCTGGTAAAATTACCAATAATGCCTTTTAGCTCTTGAGTTAAAACTACTCAAACACAGGCGACTGTCAATGTGTAAATTAAGCTTTGACCCAATTTTTTTCAATTTCCTGCTGTGAAATCTTGGGAAATTTTCACAAAAGTGTTCTCCGTAAGGGAAATCAAAATTTATGTACACCATTCCCATTTTTCTCATCTAGTTTTGCTCAAGATTGTAGTTCTGTTGTCACGCAGAAAAATATCATTGATTAAATTTATACGTAGTTACCTCTCATGTCTTCTGGCAAGCTGTCGTCATTACCTTCCATTGCTCTAAAGCCTTCTCTCAATAATCCCACTCTCAGGGTCCATGTAATCAATCTTTAAGCTCACAGTCTAGGATCATCCAGGTTCTCCTTAATTTCTACACAGTGCTTCTCAGATGCCCTGTCAATAAGCATTGAAAATAAACTTCCAATTATTATTACCTCCATACATAAAATTGTTGTGGGATTTTAAAATGTTGTCATACAGTAAAGAGCACTCAAACACAGCCATAACTTGAATTCAATTGACTCTGAGTTGCGAGTTGGAGTTGCAAGACTTTTGTAAGCTCAGAAAATCAAGTAAAGATAATTATTCTAATTGTAGTCAAGATAACATATAAAGTTAGGGATTGCAAAGACGTAAAAACTAACATCCACCCCTTCCCCCCCTCCTTCCTGGTGGCCACTCTTATCTTTTATGGAGTCCTGCAGTTTTATATCTCCTTAGTTGCACCCAGAGCCTTTTTGGGTAAAAGAAGTGTTAGGGATCTGTGTCATTACTTTCTAAAATCTCAGATCATAGTAAAAAACAAATTGGACAAATCATATTAGCTTTCTTTTGCTACCTTTTAAGGGTTAAATTAACTCACAACCAAAGCTAAAAATGTAGACCACTCGTAGCGGTTCTTTTCAAAACTATAGACAAGCATTCTGTCACTTTAAAATATGGGAGTACCCAACACTGTTGCTACTTGTGGTTTAATGAACGCATGGAAAAATCCAAGAAACTCTGATCGAATGTTGTGATATGGAGAGTTGCGATAATAAAACCTGCGTACATGCAGGTTAATTTCTCCTTTTATGTCCTAGCAGTACACCATGGAAAAGGATCCCGAGTGTAGTGGTAAGCAATGTTTTATTTATCTTTTGTTATTTTATGCTACTGTGCAAAGTAAACTTATTATGCATGGATAATTTATCAAAAAGAAACTACAAGTAACTGGCCAGGGATCTTTTCGCGTGCATTTTGTATTATATATAGACTAAACTAGCATTCTGACTACAAGGGTAAAGCCTTTCTTTAAGTTAACCCTCTGGGTGCAACTTGGCAGATCTTAAAACTGAACTTGATGAAAGACAAAAGTACCCTCCCAGGAGTAACTACGTTTTTACGTGGGATGCCCTCAGGGCAGACTGCTCAAAATTTCGGTGGCATTCTTTTTTTTCTTCATCATGGTTGCAAATAGGCTTTTTGCAACAGTTAGTCACGTGACCTCCTTTTCGTAAACACAACGAATCGGCCAGTTTCAAAAAATAATTTTCCCAGAAATGAAAATAGCCGCTTTAAATATGTTACCATGCAGATTATCAGACACATATCGTTTAAGCAAAAGTAATTACGGATGCCAGAAATTAGAAGGATTTGTGTGGGAGGAAGACACTTTGCCATCCGGTCATGCTCCAGTGATCTTTCATACAAATCCTTATATTTTTCCAAGTTTTCAAACCACCGTAATATTCTTCCCTTGCACTTTACAATTCCAAAAATTTCCATCCTTGTTAATTTATCGTCGCATATTCTACCTCTAATAAGAATTAAAGAAACTGACTTCTTTCTGTAGCACTTAATTATGGAAATTACACTGGAGGGCAAACACTTCTCGCTTGTATACGAAAGTACTGAATTCTCGAGTTTACAAATGGTTGTTACTTCTCAACCTCTAGTGGTACAGTGTATCCGCGAGAAAATTTACATCCTGGCTAAGTAAAACATGATCTTTCCATTTCTGGAATTGATCCAGCTTTAGCAGCAAGTTTACCAATTATCAATCATGTGACCAACTGTTGCAAAAGGCCTACTGCAATGAATAAATTAATTTAACCTGAATTAAATTCTGCTCTAATCTAGGAGAGAGGGTGTCACAAAATTCATATTATTCATGTTTTTGTTGTTTTCATTTCATGTTTGCATTTTCATGTTTCGTGTTTGCATGTAGAAATTTAGTCGTTTCTTTTTCATTATCTAAATTCGTTAGGTTTATTGTTAATAATTTGTAGTCGTATTTTTATCAGTCAAAAAATGTCACTAGTATATTAGTAGTTATTGTCTTAGAAAATGGTGTGTAGTATTGTAAATTTCAATGTAATCTAACTAACTATTATTATTCCCGTTACCGTATATTTTGTATCTTATTGTGTAATCAGCATTTATTGTATACCTTGTAGTTAGCGTTTTCTGGAATCTTCCTTGTAATGTCGTAATTGTGTACAGTATTTTAATAGAGGTCAAGGTTGTTGTTGTGCAGTTGGTTGTTATTCTTGGAAGGAGAAAAAGGACAGAGAAGTAAGAAGAAGTAAGGAGAAGCAAAAAAGTTTGTATTGCAAGGTCGAAGGCGAAATTGTTCAAGTCACTGTCAAGAGCCATTGGCAGGAGCCGGCCGTGTTTTCCTTGACATAAACCCTTTTGTCAGCGGCGGCGAGTGAACAAGATTTCAAGGCGTGTGCATAGAAATTAAAACTGAGTGCGGCGGAGTCAAACAAGACGGGAACAAAGAAGAGAAAAGGCGCCAGAAGAGAAGAAGCAGAGGTTTGTGTAAACGGTTGTTGGTGCGGTTTGTTTATGCGAGTGGTTGAAGTAGCAATTTGTTTGTGCCTGGAGAAGACTTCAAGAATAAGGAAGGACTGAACTGAACTGAAATAAGTAATTTAGTTTAAGATAATTAATTAGGTTAAGAAAGTTTTTTTTACGTTACCGTTTATTGTGTTTACTAAGCGTTTATGTATACTAAATTAATTAAATTTGTTCTATTACTTAGTCTTGTATTACTTAGTGGGTTTGCGGGAAGGGTTTTGAACAGTCCCCTTTTAAATCGTGCCTCACGAGGGAGAGATCCACGTCACAGAGGGGATATTTTTGTCCTCTTTTGTTCTCATTGTCTTCAACAAAAATGGCCCAATCAGGACTTTTTTGTGCGTGTATGTCCGGAGGGAGGGGATCAACTTATCCCTATCTGTGTGACGTCACATAGCCACTAATCAGTGAAAGGCTTTTTTCACTGAAATTGGTGCCCTGTGGTGGCCATATTGTTTACATGTTTTAGACTCAAATATGCCATTTTCAGACAGACAAGACTTAATTGAAGCGGTAAATTGAAAGAATAACTTCTAAGAAGTACTCAACAGTTTAAACTGTGGTAATTGGAGAGTTCCTGGCAAAGAAATCACGCTTTGTTTGACATACATGTATTGTAGAACCAGAATGCAAAGAGGAAAGGTCATTGATAAGCTTAAACACACATTACCTCAATTTGCTATACTGGAAATCCACTTCACAAGAAAATCTCTGTTTATGGAGTCCAGTTTTATATCTGCTTATAATTTTTTTGCACCCAGAGCCTTTTTGGGTAAAAGAAGTGTTAAAGATCTACATGTCATTGCTTTATATCTCAGATCAGAGTAAAAAAAATAACAAGAATCTGATTAGTTTTGTTTTGGTACCTTTTAAGGGTTAAATTAAGTAAGAACCCACAGCCAAAAAAAGTACATGTGGACCACTCTTAGGGGTTCTGTTCAAAACTTTAGACTTGTAAGCATTCTGTCACTTTAAAATATGGGAGTACCCAACACTGTTGCTACTTGTGGTTTAATGAACGCATGAAAAAATCCAAGAAACTCTGATAGAATGTTGTGATGTGTACATGCACGTTAATTTCTCCTTTTCCTTCTCGGCGGTACACCATAAAGGATGATCCCGAGCGTAATGGAAAGCAATTTTTTGTTTTATTTTGTGTTATTTTATGCTACCTTGCAAAAGTAAACTTATTATGCATGGATTAACTATCAAAAAGAAACTATATGTAACTGGCCAGTGATCTTTTCCCATGTGTTTTGTGTTGTATAAAGACTACACTTAGTCTAGCGTTCTGACTACAAGGGAAAAGCCTTTCTTTAAGTTAACCCTCTGGGTGCAAGTTGGCAGATCTTAAAACTGAACTCGATGAAAAACAAAAGTACCCTCCCAGGAGCTGAAATGTCCGGTTTTATGTCTTTACGATCCCTAACTTTTATATAATGTTATCTTGACAAGTATTTTTCATTTTCTTGGTTTGCAACTCTCAACTCCAACTCGTAACTCGCAACTCCACAACTGGCATTCTTTGCACACCCCAAGTACATTATACAAGTCTTTTCACCAAAAAGTAAAAGGCTCAAAATTCAAAGGAGCTGGCTTTTTAGCAGGTTGTGAGCACTTGAGGAGAACCTCATAAATGGACCACTAATTTTCCACTATACATGTCGGTTATTAAACTTGAGACTGAACTTAATCCATCAAAGAAGCAATGAGATGTAAATGGAAGTAAAAAGTGCAAATAAAAGTTTAAAATCTTACCTATTTTAAAAATAGCATTGTTGATGTCTTACCTCACTTTCTTTGTCGCTTGTTAGAAGAGGTTTCTCTCTAGACTTGCCTTCCAATGTACGAGATCTACATAAAATTAAGGTAGTTTGCATACATTACAACCACATTTATTTATCAATAAATTAAAGATTTAAGACTGACACATCAATCAGCTAATTATGTTCCGAAGTGTTGAGGTTTAGTGGATATTTTTAATAAAGTTGCTACCTACAGTTGTGGGTAAATGTTAACCACAGGAGAGTAAACTTAGTTTGAGTAAGCAGAGAGTTCGAATTGAGTTTGAGTTCAATAGTATAAAATGACTGGAAAAAAGACTGGAGACAAGTCCAGGAAAAATCAAATTTTGTTCGAATTAGAAGGGAGTTCAAGTTTACAGTGTTAGTGCGGTTCTACTGTATTTAATTTAATTATGTGATGGCTTGCAAACAAAATTAAAGATGACTATAAGGTGTCACATTGAAACACAAAAGAAGGTTGTTCGAAAGCTGACTAACACTAATCCATGACTAAAAGTTAACCAATGTTTTCATCTCGCTCATTAAAAGTGGTTTTTGAAAGCTAATTCTAAGCTTGTAATAAAAAAAAGTCTAAGTCAAAACTGAGGGACAAAAATCTTTTGCAGAACCTTTAATGATTAGTCATTAAACTAGAATCAAAATTCACATCAATCCAGGAGCTTTGAACAACTGGGCCCTGGATATGTAATTTTGGGCCCATGAGGGTGCGTACTTATTCAAGGGTTGGGCACTTATGATTTTCCCAACATTTTCAGCAAACAAGGTCATTTTCAGAGAATAACAAAGCAAGGGATAACAAGTTTATTTTGCCTAGACAAGACAAAACAAAGTCCAAAATCTAACATTTAAGAGTCATCGTCTGAGAAAACCAGGCAGAGGTGAAAGATGGGGGTCAGCCAATTTCCTTCAAACTTTCACCATTTAATGTCTGTCCGAAATGATAATGAATGATGCTTTTTAGCAATTCTTCTGCTGTTGCGTTTCGTAGTTTGACCACCCCCCCCCCCTGGTTTTGACCCTCACCGACCCTGATGTCATGCAAAATATATGCAGAATGAAGGTCAATAAAATATATTTCGCGTCATTTCTGGGGACTCATTGCTTGCATTGTTTACCGTCTAAAAAACGTTGTTAACGGAAAATATCCCGACTTAACATAAAACTTAGTTTTCTTTTATAACAAAAATACATATTCCTTGTAAAAAAAATGACAGCAGGATTGGCTTGAGCTTTCTTCTGATGGAAATGAAATATTAAATATATATTTAAGAAACACTTTAATGAGGTAGAATGTTTCCCGCCTTTATTCCAAATTCCAACTAAAAGTTGTTTTTAAACTATATCAAAATACAATAGCTAGCATGGAGGTTAAGATTGGTTGCCCTGTGATACCACCAATTTTAGGCAGCATTGCAACTCCACGGAACAAATGTAAACAAAACAAATGTGCTAAACTTCGCGTTCGGTTCCCACGGCCGTAAATGCTATGTTGTTTAATATATTTTTTAAATGAGCCTAGTATGCAGTCAGTCAGTTAACATAACACGAACCTGAACCGATGGGAACAACAGCGTTATGCAGCTCAAAGATGCCTTGTGCAGACATCTTGGCATTTACTCGTCGGGTTGGTTTGTGTATTACCCCGGCTTTCGTTGTCCCTATACGACTTGGGTGGCAACACATAGTCCGTTTTCGGCCGGTCCAGTCTGTTGTAAGGTTCTTGTGATGTCTGGGGCAAACAGTCATTCCTCTCTTCTCATCTTCAGGGACATCAAATTTACCTGCTGTGTTGAGAGTCTACTCGGCTTCGGAGATCTTTGAACCCGTCGCGCCACGCTTGCTACCCAAACCAAGACTGACGAGATGCGATTCAATATCTCGTGTACAGGATAGGAAGGCGAATCCACAGACCAGAAAGAGCACTTCAGATCCATGGCGGAACCCAACACATTACAGGAGAAAGATTTGTTGTTCTTTCAATTGTCTGTTATGTAACGAACATATTGGAGGTTCGGTAATCAAGCTTCTCTTGCCGCGGCAAGTTTCACAGGTATTTGTTGCTGTTTTTATTTTAGTTGACAATTATCGACAACAGACTGACTCCAAGACTTAATCTAGTATCAGGGAAAAGCTTGTTGTAATACCAAGTTTAAAATGCAAATGTTAAAAGAAGCCAGAAATGTGTTCTGTTTATGATAACCTTTGACAAAATTGTCAATTACCGTGACATGTCATGCTTAATCAAATCAAGTGTGAGCTAACACCAATCTGATGTTATTCCTGCCCAAAGCGACACTCAACTAAATTTTCCAGGGAAGTTCTACCTTGGAGAGTTAGGATAGTTTCATCGAGCTTATCCAAAAACAAAAAAGAAAAAAAACAAGAAGAAGATGAAATAAAGGAAAACCCGCTGTGAAACTTTATTAGCAAAAATACCGAGTCATCTTTGACTTCGAGCGTGGCTCATGCAAACGCATTTAAATGGCTCAAGTTGGAGTTTGCTGATTTTGGGAGAACAGATGTTTGGCTTAAAAAATATCTTGAAATTTTCGGAAAGGAACGCCGCACCTCTGAGAAAAACAGTTTTGAGATTGCCTCACATTTGACCCAAGACATTTTCGCGATCGCAAGGAAATTCTATAAAAAATTCTATAAAAAATTAAGTTTTCTGTTAAGTCGGGATACTTTCCGTTAACAACGTTTTTGAGACCGTAAACAATACATTCAAGCAATCGATATGAGTCCCCAGAAATGACGCGAAATATATTTTATTGACCTTCAAATTCTGCATATATTTTGCGTGACATCAGGGTCAGTGAGGGTCAAAACCAAGGGGGGTGGTCAAACTACGAAACGCAACAGCAGAAGAATTGCTAAATAGCATCATTCATTATCATTTCGGACAGACATTAAACGGTAAAAGTTTGAAGGAAATCGGCTGACCCCCATCTTTCACCTCTGCCTGGTTTTCTCAGACAATGACTCTTGAACAATATAAAAGTTCATTAACTACTGTATCTAAAACCAATTTTGGTTCTCTTACTTCATGTTGGGCTGGTACAGAAATGTTTTTTGTTGGCAGGGGTGTGGGGTGGGCGCTAATTAACTTTTTGGGCTTAAGGGTAGGCACTTTATCCAGATGGGAGCTCATTCGAAGGTGGACAGTTATTCCTCACGAAGCCAGGGCCGAAGGCCCGAGCATAGCAAGGTTAATAAATTTGTCAGGCCGAGCTGGCCTGAGTGGAGCTAAGCCACGCGAATTCGAGCGAAAAATATATTTATATATATATTTCGTTAAAGATGTCCACACTGTTGCCTAGCAACATTGAAAAACAAAGTATGAATGACGTCAGACTGTCTGGCGTCGTCTGGAGCAAAATTTGCCTACATCGGGAAAGTTTGGGTGCTGGATCAAATTTCAACTGCAATTTTCATCAATATTCACTGGATACAGAACTATCTCTCCAGAATCTTTTCCCTTTCTTCCAGAAATCCTTTTTGTGAAAGATTGCATTGAAGAAATTACACGTTTTGTGGTCGCGGTGAAATAATTTTTCCGTGGGAAATAAATTCATCGAACAAGACAGCGCTGCACGTCCGTTGTACATTTCGTCAGGTAAGAAATAGATTTTCAATCGCAAACCAGCCTGTGGAACTATGAAAAGACCATGCTCATCAAAAAAGTTGCTATGTTCAGAAACCTTTTAATCTCCTCATTTGATGCTACAATACGAGAAAAGGGGGCTTTCCACCCAGCCCCAGCTTCGCGAGGTTTTGCGAGTCACATATTTCTAGTTAATTGAATAAATACAGTACATGAAGGAAATTGTTCCAAACAGCCAAAAAGGATCAACAACCTACCATGCAAGATTGTGTAACTGGCCTAAGAGATTTTAGACCACGAATCTGATGAGATCTGACTAACAATCTGTTCAGCATGGATAACTACCAATTAAGAATTAATACTTTATACCTGCCAACTTTTTCTGAGTCAAATGCATGAGATTTTTGTCTGGTCATGATCGGGATTTCCGAAAACGTCTGAGCCACTTCCGAAGATATCTGAAGACTTACGAATGTTTCCGAAAATGCCCGAAGATATTCCGACGACCTTCGAACACGTTAATACGATTCAAACATATTGTAGACATTTGAAAGCTTTTGCGATTGTTATAAAGGGCAAAGAAATAATTATAATACATCACAAATCTGAAATGAAATGAAGTTTGTTTTAAGAACAGCTCGTCCGGATTTGTGAGTCAGGCGTGAGAAATTGTCCTCGATGCGTGAGATCGATGTCTTAATTAGTCCGCAGGCGTGAGACTCACGCATAATGCGAGAGAGTTGGCAGGTATAATACTTGTGGGTCTCGCTAAGAATCAAATTGTTTTGAGAACAGATTGATCAATCACGTCTTGTGTGTCTGGGTGGGTTTTTCCCAGAAGTAAAATATTAGATGACAGACAATGTTACATGTCTGCACTTCATGCAAATTCAGATCCACGCATCATGCATGTAATGTTAAAGGTCCAACAAACGAAATAGTTTGAAGCACAAATTTTAAAACTTTTCCCTAACACCATTACCTTCAGTATGAAACAGCCCCAGATTAAAATGGCATGGTTTTAAAGACGTGTAAAACTGAAGGATTACCATTCCAGAAATATCTGAATTTAATTCATCAAAGAGGCAAATGGCAGCAAAAGATGTAAAATCAGAGTTTAAAATCTTACCTGTTTTAGCATAATTTGTTGACATGTAATTTCACTTTCTTTGTCTCTTCTTAGAATAGGTTTCTCCTTAGTTCTGAAAAGGCAAGCAGTAATTGGTTCGCTCACATGCCAACTCGCCCACAACAAACTCGTCCAAAGGGAGGCTAACTTGCTTTCTCTACGTTTGTCCAAAATGGTGGCCTACAAATGTAAATAACAAGAGTCTTGCACAACTTGTAACTTATTTTTAAAACACAAATGCAGTTATGACTATATTTTATTCTTTAAGCGTGTAATAAGAGTGTCATCTTCCGTATGGGCGAGTTTGTTGAAAGCGAATGTCCATGTAGCCAAATAATTAATTTATTTAAAAAATTCTTTTCAAAGCAAGCAGATTCTGTTGCAAGAAATCTCTACGCCGAAAACAATAATCGTTCACGATAATCCTGAACGAATATTAAATAGTGATTAAGATAACAATTTAATTAGTAATATAAAGGTGAGCTTACAAAGCGAAAATTGTTCTCCAGTTGAAACAGCTAAAACTAGTACATGAATCAGTCACGAGACTTTGCCTTTGCTTTTCAATCGTGGTGCTGAGATCTTCAACAGTGGCACGTCGTTTCGAATTCAACCAAACAGTAAGACCAAAATCCTTCTCTGGTGATTTATAGGAACTGAAACGCAAACATTGAAAAAAACATGAAAACTGTTCGATGCAGGAAGACAAACAAAGACTGACAAACCCTGATGACTGCGTACATGTATTAAACCACCAAATCAACCAGGAGAAATTCGTCAAAAACACACATTAAATGAACTGATTTGACTCCTTACCTTTGCTGTAAGAACGAGAGGAAACGAAAAAGCCCAAAACAATTGCGTCCCGGAGCTGGGCCACCTAGACTAGTGGCCGCGAAGATATTTTTTCGGAGCTGCTGTGTAGCGAGGTTTTCGAAGCTACGTAAACTGAAAACTTACGTATTAAAACTTTAACTGAAAGGGTCATTGTTTGCAAGCGATCATGCGAAACGGTACATAATCGCCTTAGAGGTCATCTAAAACGTTGCCACTCGAGTCACGCCTAATGGCCAATGATCACAAAGTTGCCTGCGGAAAAAAGGTCACAAAAATAACTGAAATATCCACTAAAAAGACTAAAATATCCATAGATTTTTTCTCAATCAACTGCAATTAATTTTGAAGCAGAAAGAACATACAAGTCATATTTTTTTTTCCTCCTTGTGGAACTGAAGAACTGCGAAAAAAAAAAACATAGCAGATGGATCCGCCATGTTTTTCTGGGCTTTGTGGGATACATTATTCAGCGAGAAACCGCTGAATCAAGTTACTGTTGACAGCTGTCATCTCCAGTGGCCAGTGCGAGGGTCGGGAGGGTCAGCCCCTACCCCTCTCCACCCTCAGACCTGAGCTTTTATCATTGTTATCATTATTTTAAAAAGTTTTTGTATCTTAAAATTTAACAACTAGACTGTGATCGCAATGATAATTCAGTCTGATACAATAAAATCTGCAATTCCACAGCGACAAACCGATGAGTGGTGCTGGATCAGCAAATCATTTCAAACACAAAATACTGACGGCAGACCAGGGGCGGGGGAGAACACTCCATAGCGCCTGGCACTTTTTTTGTATCTGAATCATCCAACAAAAGTTGACGTCACATCCGGTCAAATTGGCGCCCAGCAGCCTCTCTCGGCGAAGTCGAATGATGGCGTCCGGGTCAGGCATGATTTCTTCGGATTTTTGAGCCATCCGTATCAGGAATTGTGAACTGTGGATATGAAAGATATTGTAAAGATATTGCTTCGACTTCATGAGCAAGGGTTTTCCAAAGAAGTGATTTTTTCTATTGTTTTGACGGAAAATACGAGACAGCTAAGCGTCGTGTCATGGCGAAAATTTCACACTCTCAAAACGAGTGGCGTTCAGACTATTGGCTCTTGTGGCTTCTGATCGCTCGGAAGCTAAAATTTTAATAGCCTATCCCGTGTGCAACATAATGGAAGAGACAGCGTCAGTCATAGTTTGCAGTGTTAACATCGGGAACCTAATTATCTCTCGACGTGAAGTGTTGGAAGCCTGTATCATTGAAGCTGTTCTAATTGTCTTCGTTGTAAGAGACTCGTAATCTTCCAGGTGAGTAAATGTAGTTATCTTCATTTACAGTTCTTTTCTGCCGACGTGAGTACCTTTACATGTGGTCTTTAGAGTAATAAGTCGGTTTTGTGCTTCGTAGTGCTATAATAAAGACGCAAGTGACGTTCAATTAATAAATAGCTATGGTAATTCTCTTATATTATCTGAAATGCATTTCATATCATGTTGTCCTGCCAGTGCAGGCTTGAGGAGGGGGTTGAATCAGAAAATGTATCTGCGTGGCCTGGTTCATATTGCTAGTGTGAGACAGTTGTTAAAGTTATTGATGTCAAGCCATCTTAAACAATAAATTAAATAGCATTATTGCGAATGACATTATTTCTCAAGTATTGAAAGAAACAACCCCTTCACCCTTTACCCCATCTGCACTCTCACCACTTGGGTGCTCATGGGCTAAGGCGTTTTATACATTTGCACTATAATTATGCACCTGTGACATGAAATTATGGTAAGGAGAAACAGTATGCCACAACCCTCAGACAAGTGGCATGACTGATGTTCTTACCTTGTTTTGAAGTCCTCTTTGGGTTATCAAAGGACACATGGAAGGCCAAATGGACTTTGAAAACTCTTTATGGCTGACAATGTCATTTGTACATCATATAATTAGTTACCAGTTATTTCAGTTATGTTAGTTGGTGCCAAATATTTAAGGGTGAGGAATTGTCTTTTTCTCTGTGTCCAAGGTTAGGGAGAACATAAAGTAAAAAAATATATATATATTTGCAAATTCCTGGAGGTTATCTATCAGCAGTAATTGACCCATACATTAAGTTCAAATAACATTGTCTCCTTTGAACCAATGCAATTCAAAGTTCATTTTGACAAGGAATATTGAGTTCTGTTCAATTCAATGAAAAATCAAAAGTTCAATAACCACACAGTCAGTTCAAAAACCACACATCAGTTCAGTGACAGTTGACCTCAATTATTGTAAGATTAACTATAGGTGAAAGGTTTTTTATTCCTATGGGACAGATAAGAGGAGAGGGGAGGGGAGAGGGTTTTACCGGAGCGTGGTCCATATTTAGAGCAGTCAGAAAGTACAAGTGAAACTAATAAGTATTACAAATAATGGTAACAGGCTTACATGCGTTTAAAAATCTATTACCCAATTATCCATTGTTTGCCTTTGTAATCATATTTGGCAACAGCTGCCCAATAATGTAGCTTTTCCTTGGACATGGTTCCACTTACTTCTTGTCAATGATGCAGATTAGTGGTCCGTTGGTAAATTTGTAAAAATCTAGAAGTCCTATGGTTCATTGAAAATCAAAAAGTCAAATAACCATAGCAATAGTTCAAAAAACACATCAGTTCAGTGACAGTAGACCTATGTAAGAAATACTATAGGTGATGTGTTTTCAACTTTCTCTTCTTCATGCTTGTCAAGGATGCAAATGAGATTTCATATTAGTTCAATTCAAAGAAGGCTTAAAAATTAAATCACCACACCAAAACAACAAACAGAGACAAGAAGAGTCAGTTAAAAAGTAAAGCGACTAATTTAAAAAAAAATAAAACAGTAATGGAGGCCCAGTGGGTGGCTGCCCGGCTAAGGCATATGGCTGGTCAGCTTGACAGCTTGGCTGACCAAATTTTGGATCATAGGAATACGTCAATGTAATCAAACATGATGCTGTACACCAATGTGAAAATTATTGTCAGCACATATTTATTAGACTTTGACACAGTAAATTATAATAAATCATATACACTGTAGCTAAGTGGCCATTGCAGTTACTCTCGGTCTTGTTGCATTCTTCCTTTCGCTGTCTGTTTCCTTTCTCGCCGTCTCAGGGGGATTTGCCGGCCTCTTTCTTTTTGAGTTTTTGTTTAAATCTCTAAAGTAAAATAATTAAAACGAAAAATTAAAAACATTAAATCCCTAATAATTTAATGTAGGTAAGGAAAATTCTAAACTATGGTAATGTAACTTATAAACCCTATTAACATAATGCAAACATAATTGTTTGGAATTGGAATTTTATATAAACTTAGATACTATGTCTCTATGAATACGCTTAAACAACTATACTATATGCTCATATATCCGTATCGAAAGTACAGGTCAATGAGCTGGGGTACTGCATGCCAAACAAAATTGAAAAAGATAAAAATAAGCCATATTACTGCCTTCACTGCATCTTCTTTGCACACAAAAGAGATAATGCAACATTTTACTCTATTTGAAATCCTTAAGCTAGAGAACATTTTTAAGGTGAAAATTGGTTCCCTTGTGCATAAATTACAATACAATAAAAAAACACCCGCTGCACTCCATGATCTTGTTTCCCTAGCTTCTGATCCACAAAAATAATACCAGATTTGCCACTAGTCAAAACCTGTACAGACCATTTTGTAGAACTAATTATGGTTTAGCACGGTTTAGAGTAGTGGCATCACAAACCTGGGAAACAATTCCAATGGAAGTAAAGTGTCTGCGCCACAATGTTTTTAAGAAGAAATACAAACTTTTTCTACTTGATAGCCAAACATTAATAATATTAAAAAAAATTTAACGTATACTATATACTTTTATATTTGCTGTAAACACTTTTTTCCTTACTGTTGTATTTTCATCTCCCAAGCCTAATTTAATTAGCAGAGCTCTTCAACCAGTATTATAAATTCTACTTTCCCCTATTTTATTTAATTGCACAGAGGTATTTTACAATAACTGTCCAAATTCTGGCGCACTGATTGGCTCATAGCTATTGTCTATAAAAGTACAGACAATAAATATGACGTCAGATGTAATGCGTGCGCTTTTTCAACGAAAAAAATTGCCAATTCCGCTCATACTTTTTCCATGTTATTGTAAAAAACAAATTGGCAGCCGCTTTCTATGGTCGATACTCTTATAGACCATAAAATGACGCCATAAAATGTCCAAAACTTGGCAGTGAAACCACTCACCTGTGACTCGTGGTTCCACTTGGGTTTTGAACATTGTTTGACGTCACTTTATTGTCTATGAGAGTATAGACCATAGAAAACTGCTGCCAATTTGTTAAGTGGCCAACACGAAAGCCTTGCTCCTATGACCACTACGCACTTCTTCCGTAGAAGGTAAAATTATTCAATTAAGTTGTCTGCACGTTTCATTTTTTCTTACTTTAAAATATATTGTATTTCGTTGTAATAAGTGTAAAGTGTGAATAAAATTGAATTGAATTCAATTGAATTGTCCACTTCCTTCCCTTTCCCTACCTGCAGGACCCATTGAACTAAAAACACCCACACCAGTAAATTTTCTTTATTTTGAGGTCTGCTATCACCCAGGTGGTTAATAAATATATATACATTTATATAATCCCCCCTTTTTTTTTGGCAGGGCGGGGGGGGGGGGGAGGGGTGGGAGGTTTGTTGTTTTGGTGTGGTGATTGAATTTTTAAGCCTTCTTTGAATTGAACTAATATGAAATTTACAAGCAGGCCTCTCATTTGCATCCTTGACAAGCATGAACGAGACAAAATTGAAAACAAATCACCTATAGTTTTTGTTACATTGGTCTACTGTCACTGAACTGATGTGTGGTTTTTGAACTGACTGTGTGGTCATTGAACTTTTGATTTTTTATTGAATTGAACAGAACTCAATATTCCTTGTCAAAATGAACTTTGAATTGCATTGGTTCAAAGGAGACAATGTTATTTGAACTTAATGTATGGGTCAATTACTGCTGATAGATAACCTCCAGGAATTTGCAAATATATATATATATATATATATATTTTTACTTTATGTTCTCCTCCCTAACCTTGGACACAGAGAAAAAGACAATTCCCCACCCTTAAATATTTGGCACCAACTAACATAACTGAAATAACTGGTAACTAATTATATGATGTACAAATGACATTGTCAGTCATAAAGAGTTTCCAAAGTCCATTTGGCCTTCCATGTGGACCTTTGATAACCCAAAGAGGACTTCAAAACAAGGTAAGAACATCAGTCATGCCACTTGTCTGTGGCTTGTGGCATACGGTTTGTTCTTACCACAATTTGATGTCACAGGTGCATAATTATAGTGCAAATGTATAAAAAGCCTTAACCCATGAGCACCCAAGTGGTGAGAGTGCAGATGAGGTAAAGGGTGAAGGGGTAGTTTCTTTCAATACTTGAGAAATAATGTCATTCGCAATAATGCTATTTAATTTATTGTTTAAGATGGCTTGACATCAATAACTTTAACAACTGTCTCACACTAGCAATATGAACCAGGCCACGCAGATACATTTTCTGACTCAACCCCCTCCTCAAGCCTGCACTGGCAGGACAACATGATATGAAATGCATTTCAGGTAAGAGAATTACCATAGCTATTTATCAATTGAACGTCACTTGCGTCTTTATTAAAGAACTACGAAGCACAAAACCGGCTTATCACTCTAAAGACCACATGTAAAGGTACTCACGTCGGCAGAAAAGAGCTGGAAATGAAGATAACTACATTTACTCACCTGGAAGATTACGAGTCTCTTACAACGAAGACAATTAGAACAGCTTCAATGACACAGGCTTCCAACACTTCACGTCGAGAGATAATTAGGTTCCCGATGTTAACACTGCAAACTATGACTGACGCTGTCTCTTCCATTATGTTGCACACGGGATAGGCTATTAAAATTTTAGCTTTCGAACGATCAGAAGCCACAAGAGCCAAAAGTCTGAACGCCACTCGTTTTGAGAGTGTGAAATTTTCGCCATGACACGACGCTTAGCTGTCTCGTATTTTCCGTCAAAACAATGGAAAAAATGACTCCTTTGGAAAACCCTTGCTCATGAAGTCGAAGCAATATCTTAACAACATCTTTCATATCCACAGTTCACAATTCCTGATACGGATGGCTCAAAAATCCGAAGAAATCATGCCTGACCCGGACGCCATCACTCGACTTCGCCGAGAGAGGCTGCTGAGCGCCAATTTGACCGGATGTGACGTCAACTTTTGCTGGATGATTCAGATAGGAAAATTTGACGAGTCTTTTGCCCCGCCCCTGCGGCAGACTGATCCTAACGGCGGAGGTGACGAGCTTGATAGAAGGCTACAATAACTGAAATCTGCTTGTTTTAAAAAAACAAAATTTTTGCCCGATATTTCGGTTTGCAATACAAACCTTCCTCGGGGGCTGAACGAGAAAAAATTTAGAGAAACATAGTGGATCGTTACAAATGAAGATTTATAATATAAAATGCGTGACAATCATTGGTTGTTTAGGACTAAGTTAAAAGTGTAAGACACGTCATTGGCGTGCTTCGTCGCGTCTATTTATGCTAAGAGGGTGCAATGTTTTAGCTTTGTTGATTTAAAAATGACCTTCACGAGCCTTTCTGAGTCACGTTTGAAACGTATAAGTTAAAGCGGGATTACAACCTCTTTCCCAGGGTCTCTCATCTTCCCGCCCCCTGAAGACTCTGGGAACGAGGTTGGCTGGATTAGGTGGACATCGTTGATTGAGTGCCAGGCTGCACTGGTTAAAATGTAGTGAGACAGGAATAGGGTTGATTACTTGATGGTGACGATGGTGATTCAGGATAGATCTGATAGATCTGCGGTGTTCCCCGAAACGTTCATTGAGTTGGCGATGCATTGAGAGTGGCACTTCTTACGTTGGATTACGTAGATATAGATGAGGGTTTTGGAATGGCGAGATATGTAGTCAGTAATTTTACGTATACGTGTATTCTTAGTAGTAAAAAGAGTGTTGTTCGTTTGGCCTTCTTGGAGAAATGAGCAAGTTAGGCATCGTGGGCGGTTGCATTTACGAATTTCAGTGGGTTGTTGATTAAAGGGCTTGTTTTTTGGTAGCTCGGAATGGATGGACCAGGAGATCACGTAGACTTGCGTTACGTTTTTAGGCAATAACTGGTCGATAAGGGGAACCTTGTTTGCAGTTATAGCGGAGGGCTGGAGGATGTTAATATGTTTCTTCACAATAGAAAAGATTTTTAAAAGAGCAGGATAGAAGGATATGAAAAAGGGTTGTCTGTTTTGTAGCTTTCTGTTCTTGTGGCTGTAGTGTTGCGTGACGTGAGATGGCTCGCACGCGATGTGCATCTCTTTGTGGGGAATAGCGGTTATAACCACTTTTGACCAGATGCTTGATGAGTTCTTCGCTTCGTTTGTCAAAGAAAGCGTCGCTAGAGCATATGCCACGGTTTAGCAGGAGAGGCTAAATGGAATAGTTTGTTTGGTGTGGTTTGGGTGGCATGAAGTTTTGAGGAGGTACTGAGGCTTGTCTATGGGTTTTGTATGGAGATCTGTTTGGATGTGGTTGTTGCTGAGGTGGACTCGGACATCTAGGAAAGGGAGTGTCTGATGAGAGGAATTTGAGAACTTATGGCTCAATTTAATATTCGCGTGAATAGAGTTTAAGTAGCTGATAAAATGTTTAAGGTGTTCCTCTCCTTCTGTCCATATCATAAAGACGTCATCGATGAACCTCCAGCAAACGAACGGCTTGAGAGGAGTGTTTTCAATGGCGTGTTGTTCAAGTTTGCCCATGAATAGATTAGCGTATGATGTTGTCATGCGGGTTCCCATAGTTGTCCCGTGTACTTGTAAATAGTGTTTTATTTATTTATTTATTTATTTATTTACTTTTTGTAAATAGTGTTCGTTGTTGAAGGAAAAGTCAGGTTCATTGTAAGAATCATTATGATGAGATCACATATACTTTCAGCAGGAAGTGAATTGTCTTGACGGGTCATTTTAGAAAACGGCGACAGGCTTCGATGTCTCCGTTGTGAGGAATGTTAGTATATTATGAGGAAACATCCAGGGTGACAAGGAGGGCGTTGTCCGGCAGAGGTTCCAGTTTCACAAGTTGAAGAAGAAAGTGTGTAGTATCTTTTATGTATGAAGGAAGAGTCTGAACAACAGGCTTTTGGTAGTAGTCGACGAACTCGGAAATACGTTCAGTGGGGTGGCCGTATTGCTGGATATGATGGGTCGGCCAGGGTTGCCTTATTTGTGGATTTTAGGGAGAATGTAGAAACGACCAGTCTTGGGATCAGAGTTGGATGAGAGGTGTTTAAATGTCTCATAGTCAACAAGATCATTTATGTGTAAACGGGTAGTTTATTCTCGGCTTTGACGCGTTCGTGTATTTTGCTCGTAAGGTCCGAAGATTTTTTTGATAATTTTTAGTGTCATTGAACTGTCTGTGGCATTCATTTACATATCAGAATTAGTTCATTATAACAGTTCTAGAGCCCTTATCAGCGGGTTTGCTATATCTGAACGTTTCCTGAGTTTTGTAAGAGCTTTGCGTTCTTCCATAGAGAAATTGTTGCAGATAGTGACTGGTTCAGAGGTCCGATGATTTCATTTTCGACTGCATTGATAAGAGTGTCAAGGGCTATGTCTCTTCCATTATTAGGAGTCTGAAGCGCTTCACTTCATGTGATGAAAGATTTGGATTAGTTAGGTTATGTTGTTGAAACAATTCTTTTAGTCGTAAAAGTCTTGCAAAATCGTTGATATCTGCCTGTATTTCTGACCATGCATGCAGTTGATACTTTTGGGGGTGGGAACGAAGGTCAGTTCTTGTGATAATAGTTTCGTATCCGCAGAGTTTGAAAGTCGTACATGTACAGTAGAAAGGTTGATCACTGTTTCCTCGTCGAGTGGGTGTGATATGTTTTTGTTTTGGGAGCGGGTTCTGCGATTTTTCTTGTGTTGGTTGATGGTCGCTGGTGTTCTAGGAGTGGAGTTGGCTGTGCTTTTGTTGGGAAGTTAGGAACAAGGAGCAGTAGTGACAATGCGTACAGTGTTGGTATTTTCTGCATTTTATTCCGCATTATTAATCGATGTTGGGTTATTTGCTGCAGGTTGATTAGATGCATCGTTCGTTGGAGGCACGTGCTTTAATTTCTAAGTGCGGAGTGAATTAAGATTTTTGCTTAGATTGAATGCCATATCTTCAATGAGAGTAGTTAAGATGGTGCGTTGAATGATTATTAACGGACGGAGGCTCGCAGGCCTTCCAGCTGATTGTTTAAAAGCATTGTTAACAGTTTAATATGATTGTGGTTTTCTTCTAACAGGCGCTTGAGTTGTTTTCTGGCGAGGTTGTTGAGGTTTTCATTCCATTTTCTCCAGAAGAGGGGGTTGTCTGAGTGGATGGCTTGGGTGCATTTAGAAGTAAGCCTTTCGGAATCAAATCGTTCGTTGTGTAGATTGTGAAGTTAATGTGGTGACTTTCATAACGCACAAGTTTCAGTTTGCTTTTTTTGGCTTTATTGAAGAGCTCTTTGGTAGAAGGAGGAAGGTCAGAGATACGTTGGGGCCCAGGATTAGATTCAACGTCCATGCAGAGCAGGAGATGTGAGGTAGTTGGAGAGTAGAGCCATTTTGAAGCTGTTGCTTCTTGCGTGACATTTATGTTGCCCGTTAGCTCATACCTTAAGATTTCCTCTTAATACTTACCCTTCAATTCACCAAGTAGAGAAAATGCCCAATACCACAAGACAGTGGTTCACAAAAGCTCTCCGTTTGTGTGTGTGTGTGTGTGTGTGGTGGGGGTCAATTTTTGTTGTTACCACGGAGAGGGAGAGGGGGGGGGGGGGGGGGGAATTCCCGCAATAAGAAATTTTCAGGCTGATTTATTCCAAGGGTGGGGGTCAGTAGTAAGAGAGGGTCAAAATTAAGCCCCGTTAGTGTCTTCCCCTGTCTTCCCCTGTCTTCCTGCATACTAATAAGTGTCTTCCTCCATACTAATAAGTGCCTTCCTGCATACTAATCAAGTGATCATAGGTAGTGTCTTCCTGCATACTAATGTTTTGCCTTCCTGTATACTAATAAGTGCCGAGGTTTACTAATGAGCGTCACTCTTGCACAAAGGAAACAATGGACATGCCCAGGCTTGCCCGCGCTCTATACCCACCCTGATTGGATAGTCAAGACTCTATTGTTAGAGTTAATAAAAACAGCGCAAATTTTGAAAGCGTTGTCATTCAACTAGAGTAAAGATTATTTTATCGCTGCTACCTTATAGAGAGATAAAGGAGATGTTTGAAAATCATCGCCAAGAGGTTAAACAGAAAGGACTTATTCAGCGCCAGCGCCATGCACGCAAATATGACGAAGGATTTTTAATGTGTGACAACGGATTTAACAGTCTAGGAAGTCCTAAAATATTTCACGGTCTTAGATACAGAGAATGGATGGACGAAGTATGGCAATCTTACAAGTTTTATGTCCAAAAAATAAAAGAAGACTCTCGAGACGACCCAGATCCTACACTTTGTTTAGAGAAAGACGATTTGCTGCGTCAGGCGTATTTCAAGTACGCAAGTGATGACGGCCATCATCCCGAAAGTTTCCGAGTGTTGAAGGTTTTGTATGAAAGACATATTGAAGGCAAACACGTACCTTTTGAAGGTTATGTCATCAGCTCCGAAGAACTTGAAGAGATAGAAAGAGATAAACAGTTATCTTCTCATTCTAGAGCTTTTGCACAAGATGTACACAGATCAAAATGTATTGCTATGCTTAACGATATAAGGAACCAAGATCTTCCTGTTTGTTCGAATTAAAAATATTGCATTACCGTCTGTGTAGAAATAGAGCTGTCTTGAGATCCTTTGAAAGATTTTCAAAGTTTTTGAGTGAAATGAAGTTTTATTCATCTTTACATCGCGTTAGTCTCTAGTTATGTTTAACAAATGTTTGACTCAAGCTCTAAATTTTGCATGTGAACTATCTCGTGTGTCTTTTGTTTGAGAAACAATAAGTCTTATCCAACACCTACTCTGATTGGGTAGTCCCAGAGTCAGTGTCTATGACAATACCCGAACCGGCTACACGCAAGCTATTTTATGGGAAATCTTCGTCCACTTCGATTCTCAGACCGTCAGTTCCTTAACAACATGGCTAGCAAGTTTACTGTTGGAACCCCAAACACCCTCGGGAAAGTGTGGAATAGTGATATTGAAATAGAATATCGGAAACTATTAGCGACCTATTTCAAAACCCTGAACGGAACAAGGGAATTATCACAGAGAGCTTATAAGACAATTAAAAATTGGCGACACGCGACACCCACGCGTGTGTATGAGAAAAATAAAGACACATGACTAGAAATGGCCCGTTTGTCTCCTTTTGTTTTTGGCCTTTCAGACCTGGTTATGGCCTTTCAGGCTTGTGTTTGGCCTGGTTATGGCCTTTCTGGTCTTCTTTTATTTATGACGGAGAACCCTTAGTAACCCCGCCTTCACTAATTTTCTATAAAACAGACGCGTTACTTTCTGAAGTTTAGTTTCCTGTCAGAACGCGTGCGGTTCAAACCAAAGATGACGAGCACAAACTATACCTTATACCTGCAACAAGGTGCTGGAAATTATGAAGACAGTGAAGAAAGCGATTTCTCCCAAGAAAGCGAAGTTTCTAGTCAAGGAACGGAGTCTTCCCAAGAAGAAGAAACAGAAAACTTAGAGCCGTGGTCACGCATTTTTGATGAAGCCGAGCAACGCCACAAGACCCAGCTTAACGCTTTGATCAATCAATATCAAGAAAACGGAGATTCAGAAAATGTGGCTCGTAGTAAAGCCGTGAACGCTCTCGTTCCTGTTTATAGAAAAGAGCTGAGAAAAGTACTCTTAGAGAATCTACAGTGGATGCGTGCAATGAAAAAAGATCCCACCTTCAAAAAAGTGATGAAACCACAAAAAGAGCTTAAAGACACAGAAGGATTTGATTGGTTGGAATCGACAGAACTTGCTATCGATAAGCGGAAATTCTTACTCAATCGATTGTACGAAAAGCAGCCCATTCCACAAGATCAAGACTAAACCTACGATGAATGTTATGGAATTTTTTTTGATGTTTCCTGGACCTTTGTATTGTTGCATTTCAATAAAAACTGTAAACAACCAAACTTTAAGTGTGTTTATTGATGACTTGAAAATAATAACAATAATAGTAAACTTGTGCAATAAATGAAAAATCTGAAATTTAAAATACAAATTCGTTAAGCAAGATCAAAACTTTTTAATTAGACACTGTTATTTGTGATGACACTTTTAAATAAAGATGATGATTCCAAAGTTGAGAGCTGTTGCGTGACTAGCGACGCGCGACACCCACGCGTGTGTCTGAGAAAAAATAAAGACACATGACTAGAAATGGCCGGTTTGTCTCCTTTTGTCCCTTTTGGCGTGGTTTTGGCCTTTCAGACCTGGTTAAGGCCTTTCAGGCCTGTGTTTGGCCTGGTTATGGCCTTTCTGGTCTGTGTTTGGCCCCTCTGACACTCTATATAACCTGACTATTTGCGAAAAAGATGTCATTTGTGTTCAGTCACCAAACTGTCAACATGGTTTACAAGAGAGTTTGCAGAAACTGTCCGATTCCATCGTGCGGGGCGAAGTACCTTGTCAGATTAGCTAACCAGCTCGCGGATGTTCATCAGTTAGACCACACACAGCGAAGACAGTATTTACAAGAGGCGAAACTGCAACCTAAAGTTAAAGTCGTAGTTTACGAAAGTGAAGCGGATAATTTCGGAAAAAATCACTATCACAATCCAGTACAGACACAAGAAACGGTGTACGAACTGTCAAGATATCGGAGAAATGAGGCCTCTTTTAAAGCAAAAACTAAAAGACCGACTACAAAGAACAAGGCAAACCGCAAGAAAAAAGAAGGTCGAACTCTTGGCTTAGAGGCCATAGGAAAATTGTGTAGACACGGAAGGAATATTTATTATTCCTCGAAATAAAACGGAAAAAACGGATTTGTAATAGTCAGTCAAATGATTCATTTTCATTCCTTTTCCTTTCAAATCGCTGTGTATTTGACTCTTTTTGTCATTGTTTTTTAGTAAAGTTTTTAAAACGGTATCTCTTGTCTGGTTCTATTGCTAACAATTATAAGTCGCGTGTTTCCATTGATCCTTGTTAAGTTATATGAAATTGATTATAAACTAATGCGTCAAGATACTCCCTTGGGGTTTTTCCAGCAGAACTGAACTTATTTTTATGCAACTTTAGGCTTGCGAACTAGCATAATTAACTGACTAACGGTGCGTGACTTTAATAGCTTTTTATTTTCTCGAGATTGATAGGAGAAAAAAGACACACATAGATAGGTTTACGCATCAACGGTTTATTGGGACTTTTTTCCTTATGACTGCTCTATAACCCCATTTTGTCTTTGCAGTTTTGGTCGTGAACTTGTCTTGGGAATCTCGATGGTTAGTTTCGGAAGGTTTCTTCGTTCGGCAAAGAATTCGCTGAAAGCGTCTTTGAAAGGGGTTCGCATTTTGGAGCAATGGCGACTTTTTGTGGACTTTGCCATTTTCTTGCTTGGATAGGGGATACCAGGTCTTGTAAAACATTTCTCGCCAGGGTCATTATCACCAGGTCCTTTCCTCTCAAGTGAGAAATCATCTACGCCACATTGCTCTCTTGTGAATCTTTTAAGCAGAAGGACTCCAAATTTCTTCACCAAACATTGAATTTGCAACCACAGTGTATCTTCCACGCCTTTCTTTTTCTGGTTAAATAATAATTTCTCGAATTGAACGACCAGAAGATGGACCGCCTTCCAGCAACACACAGCTGTGCTCAACACGCGGCTGCTGCGTGCATCGTCGTGCAGTAATAATGAATGAACGGTTAGATTCCAGCTTAAAAGTCCAGCTTGTTTCTTCCATCGCTTTAAACCTTCAGTAACAGCTTCCAGATTACGTTCGGGAGATAGAATCAGGGTGGAAATTTCTTGAGACACCCTTTCTACATCGTACCACGCTTTTTTGAGGCAGTTCCATGAAGAAGTAATCATTGCATTTTTGACAGCGTTTAGGTCAGAGTAAGCCATTTCGAGAGAACGTTTGAAATAAACCGAAGGAAAACGAAGCAAATATAGCTTTAGATCGAATAATGAAATGACACGATCAACGAAAGCGCACTTTTATTCAGGGCCGTACATAGCGCGGGGGCAGAGGGGGCAGCTGCCCCCGCCAGGAAAACTCAATTTGTTTCTAACACCACACTGATCACAAGAAAATCGACTAATTGACTGAAAAAGTATTCCTTCAATGTGAATTCCAAACAATTATTTTGGAAATTCTTTTGAGGCAAAAGCCAGTACCGGTTTTCTTATGAAAATAAAGATTTTGTCAGTTTGGGCTGCATATGGTTTAGAATTTTGCGTGTAAATAAAGACTGACAAGCCTACGCCACATTCTGGCGCGTGTTTTAGCCTTTTCAGATCTAGCTCATACAAGTATTTTTTTTTTCAGACTCTGAAAAAATAATACTTGTATAAGCTAGATATAAATTGGTTTTAAAAGCTTGCGCTGCTCGCAAGTATTTGTAGCGGGTTTGGATTTAACCATCATATGTTCATCATCCGACAGGTCATTTGCGCCTAATGATTTTTGAGTTTCCTCTTTTGAATTCTCTTCGTTTTGAATATGACCTTTTATTCCGTGTGTTCAACGACGGTGTTTTTATCAGTGCCACATAGGGAATTTCAGCTGGGTTTGGCTTGGCTCTTTTAAGCGCTTGATAGTTTTAACTGCCTTTCTTGTTAAGATTTGGCAATATTAGGACAGAAATTAATCATTGCTTGTATCATGCAATGAGCTTCACTCTGTAATTGTCGCAATGCCGGGCCCGGCTAGTGTTTGTCACAAGGAGTTGTGTTTCTTGGCACGGCTGTTTGGTTTTTTGGTTCTCTAGTAATCGTTGTAGCGTGTTATAGAGCTATGCAACGTGTCACAGTAATACTGAAAAGGCTTGAGTTGTATTTAAATAACGACTGTGTTTTTGCAAATTCTTCGCTCCACTGATATAGTGCATTTGAATTGTGGAAGCTCAGTGATTTTCTCCCTTTGTTTACAGCGGTACATCGACTGTGTTTTAAAATGAGAAACAATATTTGCTTCAAGCTAAACAAGACGTTAACTCCATAAAAAGTCATGACAATTTAAAACAAAAAGCATCGGTGTGGTTTTTTTTCTCTCTAAATGTCGTAGAGGCAACTTTCTGTGTAGGAGTGAAAACAAACTTAATGTCCAACTAGAAACCCTGTCTGCATACGGTAGACCCCTGTGAGGGGTGTGGGGAGTTTGCCCACACAGACAAAAAATCCTAGGTACGGCCCTGTTATTAACTCTAACAATAGAGTCTTGACTATCCAATCAGGGTGGGTATAGAGCGGGCAAGCCTGGGCATGTCTATTGTTTCCTTTGTGCAAGAGTGACGCTCATTAGTAAACCTCGGCACTTATTAGTATACAGGAAGGCAAAACATTAGTATGCAGGAAGACACTACTTAATCACTTAATTAGTATGCAGGAAGGCACTTATTAGTATGGAGGAAGACACTTATTAGTATGGAGGAAGACACTTATTAGTATGCAGGAAGACAGGGGAAGAAAGGGGAAGACACTAACGGGGCTTAATTTTGACCCTCTCTTACTACTGGGGTCGGGGCAAGTTAAAATAACTACTCGTGCAAGGAATATACCCTTCTTGATTTAGAACAATTCATAAATTTGCTGTTTTCAGTTTTCGTTTATGATGTTGCCATCCTCCAGTAAACCGAGCAGTTCATTTGCACTGAAAGAGAAAAGATTCGCCATGCTATACTGGAATCAGTAACATACTAATACCAATTCTTTGCAATTTTTGAAGTAATGTTGTCTTGTTGGAGATTCCTTCTTTGTTGAATAAAGTTAACAGTTTTTTCGTGCCATTTAGAAGCGTTTTCAATTTTTGTCTTGAAACTTCTTGGTTTTGCTGAAAAACAGAAATAAATAGGCCGTCTGTAACGTTCTCGTAAAACCAAGTTCCAGGGACGGGGACTGTTCGGAGTGGGGCATTGCATCTTTCTTTGTACTCAGGGGTGGGGAATAAAACGCCAAGAGAAGACAAGATTGCAAATCACCGGGGGTGTTTCTAGGGTATGGAGGGCTCTTGGTAACAGTAAGAATTAACCCGTACATTAAACGGTCAGATTTTGAGTTAATAGGGAGATTTAGCATCATGTATACGTGAAACGCGAACGGCAAAAATGACCACGTGACAGTGATTTTCCGCCATTTCACGCGTTTGGCGGTTTCCGTTTCTACGTAAAAAGGAAAAAAAGCAGGCTTTATCGCGTTTTCCGTCTACGTCAGAACTACGTAAGTATTTCTTCCTTTTTTCTTATACATATAAGTAATTTTGAAATTGTTGAAAACAAGGACCTCAATAATTTTTCCGGCAAGTCATACTAGGGCAAATTAAGTTTCACGTTTAAAAAATCCATCATAACTCACTTCTTACCGCACTTTTCTTCATGAACTCACCACAGTGAGTCAAAAAACAGCTTCATCGAAACTCTCAAAATTAAAGCTTAAGTCAATTGGTTCACGCTATTTTCCATGAAAAGTGAAAATAAATCTCTCTCAATAATACGGAGGCAAAGAACCGCGAACGAAAATGCTGCTGGTATACGCACCCGGGGTCTTTAAAAGATCTAAACAGCCAGAAATGAACAAACAAGTGAAATAAGCAAGGCTGATACTGTGAAGAAAGCTTAACACCTGGCTTAACACGATAGCAACATGACAGTTTGATGTTTATCATGTCGTTGTCGCGGTAACCTTCCCACTAAGTATCAGCCTTGGTTAATTCACTCTTGAGTAAAACAGCCGCTGAAAACCCTGGAATCCCCGCTATCAAAATAGGCTGTAGATGCGAATGTAAACCAGCCGTAAATTTCAACGTTTATTTCGACACGAGGCACCGTGAGACAAACTCGCAATTCCAGTTACACCGATGGGCCTTCATAAAAGTCGACTTAACTGCCATTTAAACCATGAAAACTAATAAACCTTAGTGAACTTAAAATTGAGGTAAAAACTCGGTGGCCCTCGTGGTAAACATTAAAGGCCACCTATGCGCATGCCCGAAACTAAATGTCTGCGCAGGGAACCCAGCTGGGAAACGCAAAGCCCAGCAGTAACATAGGCCTTATCACGCCATTTTGACGAGTAGGCAAACAGGCGTGAAATAACAGTGTTTGTATGGAAATCCGATGTCAAATAATTTTCATAAAACTTCGCTTCTGAAAAATTCATGAATTGGAAACTTTTGGCACTAGGAAAAGGATTGTAAGGAAAAAATTGGAGGGATGTAGCTGTGCCAGAAAGCGTCCAGTCGCGTTTTGAATTTTCCATACATTTCCCTGTATTTTTTCCCGCGAACTATTTTTAGTAGCAGTTCACGGCTGGTTCGCTATACAGAGAAATGTATGAAAAGTTCAAAACACGACTGGAAACTTTCTGGCACAGCTACATCCGTCAAATTTTTTTCTTAAAATCGTTTTCCTAGCGCCAAAAGTTTCCAATTCATGAATTTTTCAGAGACGATATTTTGTGTAAATTATTTGACATCGGATTTCCAAACAAACACTGTTATTTGAGACGTGTTTGCCTACTCGCCAAAATGGCGTCGAAAACCGTGATAAGGCCTATTTGACATCTCTTTACTGCTCTATGTGCATTTCTATGTGGCCAGTAAGGAGAAAATTGCTGAAAGACCACGAGTAAACTTCAACTACAAAGTTTACTACACATGTTCCCAAGAGGGCTTTACAACAAACAATGAAATAAATTTAAATCTACCTGGAGTTTGGAGACGGGCCGGGCTCGCTCAACTTATGCTACTTTGGCAGTATAGTACGACGATTGCCAAGTTTTTTTGTTTTTTTATTTGTTCTTGTATATTTTTTTTGCCTTTTTGGATTTTAATATCCCTTTAATAATGTCTTATTCTCCCTAACTAAGATCTTACTGATCTTACTTTCCCACAAAATAGCCCCAGTCCTAAGAAATCAGAGTTTCTGGGATCATCTCGTATGCGCAGTAGCCAAAGAGGGTACCATTCTTAAGTTCGTTGTCGAACTACAAAGAGCCATAATGGATAAGGAAGTAAGGTTCTTAAGAAACTATGATACTGCATCGATGGGGAGTAGAAACGAATGTTTGGTTTATCAACAGAGTTGACAATTAAAGCTAAATAATTGGCCACCGTAAAGAGATTTTCGAGTGCTGACGTCTCGAGCGTTAGCCCTTCGGCAGACCTTTCTTTTTTTGGATTTGCTCTAGCGAAGGCCTGACGCTCAAAACTTCAGCACTCGAATCCCTTTACGGTGGCCAATTATTTAGCTTTTATTGTCAAGTCTGTTGATAAACCAGGCATTCGTTTATAAAGAGCCATAACTCCCGCAAGTGGTGAGTGACACATCCTTCACCCTATGGCTCTTCAAGTTCTTCGACCTCACGTCATTTGACACCGGCCATACCCGTCCAAACTTTCCTGTTGTCCTTTCGTGTTTCTTATCGTTCGTTCCAAAAGGGGAAAGTACTTTCATTTTGTCGTCTGTTCGTTCTCTGCGGGTGTGTACGGTCTCTAGGCAAATAGCAAGCACAACGTTTACATAATTGTTTATTTGTTCCTTTACACATACATTCCTGTTGAGAATAAATATGAAAAATCTATTGACACTGACAGGAAAAAGACATTTTGGGTGTTAACTCTGAGAGCCATGTCCGGAAAAAATTATTATTTACACTTGTATTTTTCGCAGGTATTTCATATTTACATCAATCAGTATCGGATTGATTGTTAGAGTGCTTTACAATTAAGCATCCAAAGAAAAAATTTCGCATTTCCTTTCCTTTGCTCTATAGAGTGTTTTCACATGACATCTATGCGGCCATATTGGTGTCCCAAAACAAAGAAATGGCGGCCATGTTGGTGTCCCAAACTAAACCTCTGGGAATATAACTCTATTTTTTATGCAAATACTTTCTTTTGTTTCAGTAAACCAATATGGCCATCACGTGAATGAAAACGCGCTATAAATGATTTAGTTGGCCACTTTCTCAATTATTAGACATTAAATCAAAAACAATCCTGACTTGCTTAGAAGGGTTTTCCGCGTTTAAGGCCATTTACTTACAGTGGTTGATTAATTCATTGTGTTGTTTACTTTTTTTGTGATACCCAATTAAACACCGCTTTCTCTTTGCTAACGGGTTTGCCGTGTGTCGAGCGAACTAAAATATAACTTGACAAGGTACATCTTGTAGTGCAACACACAGGTGTGCCACTACTTCTTTTCTGATATAATTACCAGCAAGGTAAAAGTTGGTGAGTTTACAATTTTTATCTTTTAGTGCATCACACAGGTCTGTTGCTCCTTGTTCTCCAATCTCGTTATATCTAAGGTCCAAGTTGGTGAGTTTACAATTTTTATCTTTTAGTGCATCACACAGGTGTGCTGCTCCTTCGTCTCTTATTTTGTTATGCTTATGGTTCAAGTAAGTGAGTTTACAATTTTTATCTTTTAGTGCGTCACACAGGTGTGCTGCTCCTTGGTCTCCTATTTTGTTAACATCAAGGTACAAGTTAGTGAGTTTACAATTTTTATCTTTTAGTGCATCACACAGGTGTGCTGCTCCTTGGTCTCCTATTTTGTTACAATGAAGGTACAAGTTAGTAAGTTTACAATTTTTATCTTTTAGTGCATCACAAAGGTGTGCTACTCCTTGGTCTCCTATATTGTTCTCACCAAGATACAAGTTAGTGAGTTTACAATTTTCATCTTTTAATGCATCACACAGGTGTGCTGCTCCTTGTTCTCCTATATTGTTATACCTAAGGTTCAAGTTAGCGAGTTTACAATTTTTATCTTTTAGTGCATCACACAGGTATGCTGCTCCCCGGTCTCCTATCTCGTCCTCTGTAAGGTCCAAGTGAGTGAGTTTACAATTTTTATCTTTTAGTGCATCATACAGATGTGCTGCTCCTTGTTCTGTTATATTGTTTCTTCTTATGCTTAACCCAGTAAGTTTATTATTTACATCTTTTAGTACACGACCAATCTCTACACAACCCATACTGTTCCCTTTCAAATTCAAGTACAAGTCTCTGTCAATAATTTTAAGGACATGCAATACAGCTGCACACTCTATAGGTGCTACCGAACGACTCCCAAAACTTACCTCATCGAAACTAATTACTGCAAATTTGTTTTGTATTGCAGAATGCTGCTTTGCATCGATCTCATACAAATATTTGCATAAGTTCAGGGCTAATTTTCTGTGGTTCACAGCTGGCCAGTAGGTCAGTATTCTTCCCTCTCCCCAAAAGCTAATCTTGAGTCGCTCTTCTGTCGACATAGGAAGAAGTTCACTAAAAATATCAACATTGGACATTTCTTGGTCTGAATCAGGGTCCAACAGCCCAGCCACAAACTGTATCACTACTTGCCATGCACCTTCGTTGATGTAATCAGCAACAAATCTTCGCAATTCCTCTTTAGTCATGGTGTCCGTTACATGCTTAGCAGCGAAAAATTCCTGCATTGTTAAGTGCAGGAAACAGTACTGTGCTTTGGGCTGTTCACTAAGTGAACGGGGCTTGGCGTCGGGTAAACGGTGAAGAAGTCCACAATCCTCCAGTCCATCAACTTCGCTTGATTGAAAGATTAATTTTCCTTGTTTAATGCCATTAAAAGCGATTTTTCCCAGTCTCTTGAACACCATTTCATTTTCGGGATGTTGTTTAAATGGTTTGTACATGTACGTCCCAAGGTCGGTTTTAGAGCAGCTGTATTTGTCATCACGATTGTGCTTATAGAAGAAAATCTTGACGGTCATGCTGTAAATTTCGGTCATCCTTCTTGGGAGCTGCAGACCTCCATCGACGATAGAGATCCTTATCAAGTGTAGCAAGCAATGACATATGATAAAACAATTCACGGGGATATAGCACAATGAAAAGAGGTTTATGTTTGTGCTGATGTGTTGCCATATTGTTTCTTTCGCGACGTGATCACCTTCTGTAAACTTCTCCACATAGTCCTCAATTTTCTCAGATGTAAATCCAAGAATTTCAACTGTCCTTTTGAATTTTAGATTTCTAACACATTCCACAGCAGTTGGTCTTGTTGTCGTTATCACCTTAGAACCACGGAGAAGTTTTCCTGACACTAGTTTGCTGTAGAGACAACGGAGGGGCATTTTCGTCTCCCCAGTGTTCTTGTAATATGAGTCATCTTGGGCTACCTCTGACCTTGCAGAGAATTCATCAATTCCATCGAAAATCAAAAGTACTTTGGTGGGGTTCTCTTTAATATAGCTCCAAACCTCGTCATCCAAACGTCCTACTGTTTCTGCGCGGTCCAACAGCTCATAAAGATTGAGGTCTGTTTCCGAGTTTAAATGCCTGAATTTCAAAAGGAAGGCCATTTTAAAATGCTTTTTCATCTTGGAATTACCAGATGCCCACATTCGAAGAAGTTTAGTAGACAGCATTGTTTTGCCAATGCCGGGACGACCAACAACGAGAACATTGTTGTGCTGCGCATCAAAGATGTCCTCTGGCCGTATAGACTTGGACTGGCTCGCATTGGATGCGGGGTACACTTTGAGTTGTTCCCATCTATCTGTGGGAAAGTCATATCTCCCTCTGCCTTCGTTAATTACTGCATTTACATATATTTGGTCCGTACTCAGATCTTTAGCTTCTGGGCCTTCACCTGGATTAGTTCTGAAGGGTTGTTGAAGATCTGTAAGCTGTTCTGTGGCTGCTAAAATATCGTCCTTTATCTTTTGTACGGCTGCTTGCAGTTGCAAATTATCTAGATTGACGAAAAGAAAATGAACATTACCTCAGCTAATTTGTATGTCGAGAAAGCTTTGCGCAGCCAAATACATTGGGGATAAAAATCTGATCGTGATATTCTATTTCACATACCGTCAGATTTCTTTTCTGTACTGGTTTCCCTTTTCGAACAAACTAGAGTTTGCTAATTCTCAGTACCAAACTGCAGCCAACGACCCCCCCCCCCCCCAGAAAAAAAGATTAATAAAAAATAATAATTAAATAATTTAAAGATTAACACAATCTAGGAGATGGGTATTACAAACAACTCTCAGAGCCGTAGCCTCAATAAAAATAACAGTTTTATGGCAATTTTGTAAAGAAGACAAAATCTTGCCACTTCGTTTTCGTTCTGGGCTGAGTTGCTCGAAGCATGGTTACCGCTAACCATTGGTTAAGGGGTATTAAAACCTATAGGTTGTCATGGCATTTAACCCGGGTTAGCGCTAACCATGCTTCGAGCAAGTGGGCCCTGAGGTTTATTTTTCCACGAGACGATTCTTAAGTTGCGAATTAGAAGCAGACTTATATCCACAACTCTTATTGTCCCGACTTCTTCATCCACGTTTCTTGCTACAAAATTAAACTTTCACAGGTTTGCCACTCCTCCAAACTTAATTCCTCACATTCGATACTTGTGAGTTTCAAGTCTAGATTCTTCAGAACGTTTTTGCTTTGGACAGCTTGTTTACTTTTAGTTTCTTTCAATCAGGAATTGTACAGCAGTGCTGTTGTTGAATATTATACTAGGTCGCGCGCGGTAAAAAGAAAACGACCGAGGAACGTTTTTGTTCTTGATGTTATGACATTTTTTCTTTCCATGAAGAATTATGTGTATCAGTTTGGCAAAACTGTTTGTTATTTCGTGGTCCATGTATCATAACGTATACCTCGCAGTTTTGTTACTAATTACTAATTATTGTAATAACTAATGAAATGTTTCGGTGCAACTTCTTTATAATTCTCTATAATTCCTCTCACAAACACAAATACTTCGTCTTTAAGGACAGCGAGAACCGTTTAATTATTACACTGCTTCAATGAAGTCTACCCAGCTCAGCCTTTTCCATACATGAAACTAACTGGAACTAACCTTCATCCTTCTTTTCTTTTCTTCTCCTTTTCCTTCTCTTTTCTTCTCGTTTTTCTTCTCTTCCCTTTTTTTTCCTTTTCTTCTCCTTTTTCTTTCTCTTGCTTTCTTTTCTCGTCTGCTCAACTTTCTCGCTGATATCATCTGAAGACCAACATTCAAAACAAAACCTAATAAACATTCTGTGCAATCTACCATCCAGCCATGAATGTGTGCCACGTTTTGATCATCTTTGCGGTTTTTGAAAAACGATGGAAAGACGGGCGGGCAAGCAAGAAGGAACGAACGAAGGAAGACAAAGATAAAATTTTTAAAGCGTTCATGTTAATGTTAGGTTTTCCTGCCAATGCATTAATTTTCAATTTGATGTGAGTGCATGAACAAAGAATTACTTCACACACTTAATACCCTGTAAGTCCCCCGTTTCGTCTCTTTCCCGTCTTATCCGATCCCCCCCTTTTTTATTTCCAAGCTTCAAACCATTGTTTAATACAGAGACACCCCACACATGTGGCATAACAAATAAATCATTTTCATAAACTGCAGGGATTTTATTGAAGGCCAGTCACAGGGCAAATTGATCATCTGTGAACACAACTTTGTCCAGCTGCTTTAAACATCTCAACCACTGTTTGTAACAATAGATCATGTTAAAGTTAACTGTTATGCCCAGGTACAACAAGCTCTTGCCCAAATTGCTACCTGTAATTTTTTCACAGACCAATTTCCAACATATGCTTTTTTATGTACATAGGTAACTGGAACTGACCTTCATCCTCGCTTCCTTCTCTCTTTCTTTTTCTCGTTTTTTCATTTTCCTTTCTTCCTGTGCTATGGGGAATATTCAATTCTTTCATTTCAGTGCTCATGTGCTCGCTGATGTCACCTGAAAATTAATATTTAAAATGACTTGGTAAATTTTAAAATAAAAACACAACATGCATTTGTATGGTTTATTGAGCAATTAAACTCATCAACAATAGATGAGCTTGGGAGCTGGTGTCTAAAAGGTCAAAGCAGGCCAGCAATCAGGCACGGGGAAGGTTCATGGCAACCCTGCGAGCAGCCACCACCAAAAGCACCATCACACTGAACCCAATCAGTGGAATACTTACCAAGGGAGGGCAGAGAGGGAAAAAGGGTTGAAAACAAAGCAAGTCAAATGGCCTTTCTCACAGGCCAGCAAAGAGAACCATGAGGTGCCCCCAAGAGAGCTCAAAGGTCGCCCCCGAACCGCGACGTGAGGCGACCACTGACCGGCATTGTCTTGACTTTAACCTTGCCTAAATTACATTTAGCCACATGAAAAATTCACTCTTTCCTCTGGGTCAAAACCATCAAATGTTCATGAAATAAATGATAACCAAATATATAATTTCCATAATAATAATAATAATAACTACATGAACATTATTAGATATAACAGGCAAGAAGAGCTAAAAAAGAATATTTTTGAGGCCAGACTCATAATTATGATCATGTCCTTCAGCCAGCTTTTCCAGTGATGACATTTACCTTGGCTATAGTGCGGCCATCCTTGGAAAACACGAGGATCGTTAAGAATGTTTGCCACAACAGAGGCTGCCATGGTACTTGCAAAAGCCATCCAGTCACCACTTGAAGGCTGAGTTGGATCTCCAAAACTGGCCACGCCTTTTACTATCAGCCATTCTACCTTGTCATCATAGGCTGCTGAATAAAGACCTGAAAATATAGGAAGACAGATTGTTAAAATATGCTATTATTGACACGCTCTAAAAAATTTATGATTCGAGGCAAGTGGTAGGCATACACTGTAATTAGGCAAAGTTGTGGGGGGGGGGGGGGGGTTGGTGAACAGTGTGAGAATATTCTGGCAATATTCTTGCTCCACCCCTCCCTCCACTTATGTCATGCTTCATGACTACTGGATAGTATGAAATCACATTGTAGTCAACAAATTGGGTTTGAAAATCTGGCTGGCGCTTATAAAGTATAGCCTGCGAACACAGACATATTTCTGGCTGTCACTCTCTCTGCTGAAAAAACAATGTCTGCGAACCCGAGCGGCAAAACAATTTCCATGACGTAGAAATTCTAAGCCAATCACAGTTAATAACCTCATAAAATCACAGAGCCAACACACGAGATTCCTGTGCCGTGTACCTGTAACTCATGAAAACACAATGGCGGACAGTATGGAGGATGTGTTTAGCAAAGTTTGCGGGGTTTTCAATATTGAAAAGTTTAAATAAGCACCAGGAGGATTCAATCAAGTATGTTGTAGAAAAGGAAAAGGCTATTTATGTCAATTTGCAGATGGCATTTGGCAAGTTGTTGATTTACCAAGTGTTGCCCATAGTGTCACTCTAGTGTTTTCGTCTGTGCAGTCCATTTGTGAGAAAAATATTGTGGCAGACTGATTTCTCCATTGACAAGCTAGATGTTTTCTCAGGCAGCACTAAATAAATGTTATCTGTGAAGACATAGGATCCATGGATTTCGTTACTCATGGTTCATGCTTATGCTATTTATCTGCAGTGAGATTGCAGGATGGATATGAGAGTGCTCGTCTTATTGATCCACGGCTTTACAAATCTGATCATTGTTGTCACTCGCTTTCAAGAGCTATGGCTTCCTGCAGTTATTTTCAGCTCTCTCCCTTCCTAACTTAAAAACAAGTATTGTGTTCTTAGAGCTGACATGTATCTCCATACATGTTATGTGGCTTAGGAGTTAGCGCGCATCCAACGTTAAAAATGTTGACGGGCCTACAAGACTCCTGCAGTTCGCAAATAAATTGGCAATAAAACATTCACAACTTAGCTCTGCTAAATGATGTTTATCTTGTTCGTGAAGGGAAATACTCAAATAAACTTAATGGAGGTTTTCTTACTGATCATTGTGAGCCATTAGGATTAGTTTTCGCTATGCCATTGTGTACAGTGTATGCTAGCTCTAAGGCGTTTGTCTGTTGTGTGGACCACTTGAGTTTCATTCTATCATGTAATCTGATTGGCCAACGAGAAAATAAAAGCCACTACGTCACAGAAATTGTTTTGCCGCTCGGGTTCACAGATGTTACATTTTGGCTGAGAGAAGCGACAGCTAGAAATACATCTGTGTTCGCAGACTAATAAAATATTGCATTATAAATGTTCTTTTTTTGCATTCAACTCTGACTATTGTGACCTCTCAAGTGTAATATGAATTATTACTCTACAAAGGAAAGGTTGGAGCTAGCCAATAGGTGATAACTGTACAGTATTGAGAAAAAAGAGTACTAAGTGGATGCGTCTAACCACAGTATAGACTGTCTAAGATACACTCTAAGCATTTTTAAGGATGGTGCTTCCTAATACAAAAGTATATGACTATGCGGGAAAAGCAGATTTTAATACAGGCTACTGGAATCCAGAAAGAAAATTGGGGGTAGCGAGGCATTCTTTAGAGATAATTAAGCAACACTGAATTATTCTAGAAAGCAAACAAAACAAAAACAAGAAAGAAATACAAAGCAATGTATGTTGTTTTTTTTTTTTTCCCCCCAAAATTGAAGCTTTATAATTACATGACTTGTATCTCTGAAAAAATGCATGGCTAACCCCAACTTTCTTTTCAAATACCATTTATTGGCAAAATCACTTGCTAAGTTCTGCTTTCATCACACAGTTTTAAACCACACAGAAATATCTCTGTATTAGTAGGCCCCACCCTTAAGGAAACCGGAGTATCTCAAGATGCACAGAACATAGATGTATGTGCTGTAACAAAAGTAAGTAAAGTCTTTAAATTCAGTTTACTATTGCTTATAAAGACCTTTACTTTGTACAAGTAATACACAAATTGATAGACAAAGGATGCAAAAAATTTCTTAAAACACTGACCTTCACCCTCTGATTCAATAGCAATAGCTTCAGGATATTGCTGAACAACATCCTCATGCCTCCAACCAGACCTGGATGCCAGTCGCTGGCTCAGAATATCACCTTCACGGTGCACTCTCACTTCTCGCTTATCTGGGTTTTCCAAAGGAGCAACCCAACCATCGACAATATACCTGATAATCTGACCAATATTTCTGCTCACAGGTGTTTTGAAGCCGGAAGGTGTTGTTAGCTTGGAAGATACAATGACATCTCCTAGTTTGGCTTTATCAGGACTTAAGCCAGTGCAGGTACCCACTGAAAATACAGCCTTGGGACTCAAGACCTTGACTGCATTCTTTACAGCTGTTGAAGAACCACCTGGCTCTGCAGACCCTTTGGAGCATCTTATTAATGCAATCTTCAGCTTCTCCTGGTCACCGCTTCCAGTTGACCCAAAGTACACATAACCAATCTCTTTGTGGCAACTCCTGAAAGGTTTATCAAGGTAATGGAAACAGCTTAAGAACTCACAGTCCTCCACCGTCAGTAGCAGAACATCAATAGGTAGTTGAGCATCACTCCATTTTTCACTGGTATTTGGAAGCTCACTTGTCTTTGGAAGCTTAATACTGAGTTGTGGAGGGCTGTCTTCAGACTGCAGTAAAGAGCTCTTCTTCCCCTTAGTTTTGGCACCTAACGGAGAACAAGCAAAAAATCAGTAGAGAAAATGAAAACACACATTTTAGTTTATTTGTTCAGTTAATTTAACTGTACAGAAAGTAAAAGTTCATTCAAAAATTATTAACAAAAATACTGTATACAATATTTCAGTTTTAATTAAAAGGGATTTGCTGAAGCAAAGACATGCAAAAATTACAGAGAGATTTAGGGCTCGACGTTTCGGAGTCATCTTGACTCCATTATCCACTTAATCACAAACTGATTTTTTTCTCTTGACAATGGAGTCAAGATGACTCCGAAACGTCGAGCCCTAAATCTCTCTGTAATTTTTGAATATTTCAGTTGCACAAAAATAAAGTTTTAGTAGACGTCATGTATACCTCAGGCATTTAATCTCCCACATGATGTTAGCAATCAAGAAAGTTTGTTCTCTGTGTTTTGGCAGGAAATCAGTAAGATCATGAGATTACATGAATGTTATTAGTTTCGGATAAATTATATGGCTTTTCATATTCATGAATTGTCCACTTTATTAACAGTTGATAGCCAATATTAATTAAGACAGCTCCATATACACTGTAGGAATATCATTTACTTAAAGCATGTAATACGGTATGAAAACCCATTTTTCCTTCTACACTGTACCAATTCATTAAAGTCCTCCAAAATGTAATATTCAAGAACAAAACTATGTTCCTCCAACCTTCACTGCATGTCATAAACACTAATACAGTCGAACCACCCTTTGCGACCACCTCTTATTAGCGACCACTTTTCCAAAATACCAAAAGTTTTTAAGTCAAATCACTATATAGACTGAACCTCTCGTAGGTGACCACCTATTGTAAGCGACCACCTCTCATAAGCGACCACTTTTAGAGATGATTGTTTAAAAAATTTTCAATTGTTTTTAACCTCCCGTAGGTGACCATTTGACACACACAATCTACTGTATCCCTCACGGGGGAAATTGAAAATGTGTTGTGTAACATATTGGCCCATCATTACAGCGAATGCCGTAAATCTCACAGTCGGAGCTACCAGAAGTGTCTCCCAATATAGCTTAGTGTTGAAACAATATTGATAAAAATATACATGCACTACACTGTACACCAAAATACATGTAAACTTTAATCAGATTGAATCCCTTGTAGGAGAGTCCAGCATGTTGAGACCTGTCATGCAGTGTGTAATGATTAATAATACTTAATCAGTCAGTGCATTTTTTTTAAAAGCTTTAAAGCTCTTAACTAAACTGACATTCGCAGCCTCTGAGAGCCAAGTACATTAAACTCTTCTGCAGCAGTTTATTGTCGGCTCCAAACTTATAGACTCACAAGTGTGGGATTGCTTTGCAGCCTACAGGCCTGCTGGTGTTTTTAATGCTTGTAACCCGTACATCAGAGGTTTTACAAAAGAGTTCTTTACTTTTTGCTTATGTTCTGTCAGGCCTTAAAAAATTTAGACAGCGTCACCTGGACTAATAAAAGAGTCAAATTTCTTTTACTAGAATTGTCTCAATCGCTGTATTAATTTGTGAGATACAAACAATAATCACCATAAATCCTAGGATTTTTTGCCTAGAATAATTCTGGACCAGTCTTAATATACTTGTAGCTAAGAAAAGTTATCACTGTGGGATTTGATAAGCAGTTGGCAAAAGGGTTAGGTCACCGCAGTTACCTTATGTAAATTGCCTGAAATTTAAACTCCCCTGTGGTATGACCTCTGGTAGGCGACCACCTTCCATAAGAAACCAAATATCCTTGATATTATGGGTGGTCGCTTACGGGAGGTTCAACTGTAACACCTTTATGTTCTTGCATTAACACTCCTCGAACACAGGCGACTGTCAATGTGCACTTTTCTCAACTAATTTTGCTCAAGCTTGTAGTTCTCTTGTCACACAGAAAAATATTGTTGATTAAATTTATATATAGTTACCTCTTATGTCTTCCAAGTTGTCATCATTGCCTTCCATTGTTCTAAAGCCTTCTCTCAATACTCCCACTCTCAAGGTCCATGTAATCAATCTTTTAAGCTCTCAGTCTAGGATCATCTAGGCTCTCCTTCTCTACACAGTGCTTCTCAGATGCCCTGTCTGTAAGCATTGGAAATAAACTTCCAATTATTATTACCTTCTTACTTTTAAAAATTATTGTAGGATTTTAAAATGTTGTCATGCAGTAAAGAGCACTCAAACAGAGCCATAATGTGAATTCAATTGAATCTGAGTTGCGAGTTGGAGTTGTGAGTACTTTGCAAGCCTAGAAAATCAGGTGAGGATATTTCTTATCCTAATCAAGATAACATACACATGTTAGGGATCGCAAAGACGTAAAAACGAACATCCCCCCCCCCCCCCCCGGATGGGAAATCTCATCTTTTATGGAGTCCAGTTTTATATCTGCTTATTTGCACCCAGAGCCTTTTTGGGTAAAAGCAGTGTTAGGGATCTATGTCATTGCTTTATATCTCAGATCATAGTGAAAGAAAAATTGGACGAATCCAATTAGTTTTCTTTTGGTACCTTTTAAGAGTTAAATAAGTAAGAACCCACAGCCAAAAAAAGCACATGTAGACCACTCTTAGGGGTTCTGTTCAAAACTTTAGACTTGTAAGCATTCTGTCACCTTAAAATATGGGAGTACCCAACACTGTTGCTACTTGCGGTTTAATAAACGAATGGAAAAATCCAAGAAACTCTGATAAAATGTTTCGATGTGTACAAAATTGCACGTTAATTTCTCCATTCCCCCCGATGATACACTATGGAGGATAAGTCCGAGTGTAATGGTAAGCAATGTTTTATTTTATTTTGTGTTATTTTATGCTACCGTACAAAAATAAACTTATTACTCGGGCCGTAAGGCGGACCGAGTTAAGGTTTCGGTAGCATTATCAAATTCTTTTTTCTTTTTGGGGTCGCGATGGGCCGAGAGATAGGACTTCGGGCCACACGTTATTGTTCTCGGTCTCGTTTTTTGTACTCGGCTGGTACGAGTTACGTTTTCTGTCGTGTTATCAAATTCTTTAAATTCTCGGTCGCATTCTTTGTTTTCGGGCCGTGAGGAGTGTTTACAATATGCGAGCCAGACGTGTGAGGCATGAACAAAACATGCGAGGCATGAACAACCCCAACATAAACTGCTAACCGTTAAGCTAACCGGGGAGCTATTTAAGCTAACCTAAGTGCTATTTAGGCTAACTGGAGTGCTCTTTAGGCTAACCGGAGTGTTTTTTAGGCTAACCTGAGTGCCTCAAGGATAGTTCTGTTTAACCGAAATTTGGCAACTAAATCACTCTATGACCTCGCGTGCCAAGATAGATAAAGATGTCTCACGTTTACTATAGAAAAACAATCAATGTAGAAACGGTTTCTGTCTTCAAATGAAAGGTGAATTACAAATGCTTTCCCCTGAATTTAATTTTAAAAAAATATAAACAGCGAAACATTGTCAATTGAGAAACGTACAAGGATAAAAAAGTATGCGTGATGCGTAACGTTACTCTAGATCCGGGGGGGGGGGGGGGGGGTACTCAACAGATGCTTGGGTAGGAAGGTGCGGCCCGGGCGTTCAAACCCTGACCCTGTTTAAGACACAATTCTCCGATTTCCCTATCCCGTTTAAGACAGAATTCAAAATTTTCAGACCCTTTCTAAGACATTTAACCAGGAGCCCATTAGGCTCCTGATTTAACCCAAAATCACACCCTGTTTAAGACTAGAATGTAATTATTAAGAATACACTAGTTTCTTACTGTATTTTAATGCATTGGCAATCGGGCCGCTAAGGTCACATAAGGGAGTTCTCCCCGGGTCTAGATCATACCAAAAATTATGATCCGTCATTGAGCCGGCGTCACATACATATTAGGACCGTACAAATGGTTTCTGTCTCTAAACGAAAGGCGAAAACGTAAGGATTAAAGCCCGGGGATTACAAAAAGCATCCGTATGACAAATGTCGTTTTCCCTTGTATTTCATTCTGACTGCAAGAAATGCAATTCTATCTGGTGGTTACTTATTGCCTCACTACATGTATATCTCTGTATCTATCTATTAGATAGCCTGCGAGCAAGCTCTCTTGGGGGTGGGGGGCGGGAGGGGGAAAGAGGATCCACCCCCAAGAGAGCTTGCTCGCAGGCTATCTATTTGGCGTAGTTGGCGATGCTGGAGGTTATCACTGTTAAAAGATTGTAGGCTTTACGCACCACACAGTCAAATATGGCCCAAGCATAAGCTGGAAACAGCTTCTTGTTATGCATGGATAAACAGTGACTATCAAAAAAAGACTACAAGTAACTGGCCAGTGATCTTTTCTCACGCGTTGGGTGTTGTATAAAGTCACTAAACTAGCATTCTGACTACAAGGGCAAACCTACCTTTAAGTTAACCCTCTGGATGCAACTTAGCAGATCTTTAAACTGGACTTGATGAAAGACAAAAGTACCCTCCCAGGAGTTACTGCATTTTTCTGAAATGTCCGGTTTTACGTCATTGCATATAATGTTATCTTGACAAGAAATTTTCATTTTCTAGGTTTGGTAACTCGTAACATAATAAATAAGATCTTTCAACAGGGAGCCCACGTCACAAAATGTGGTTTTCAGTGAGGCCCTACATAAATCTAACGTAAGAATACAAAAAAGGAAATTACAAATATAGCTATTTAAAAATAAAGAGTAAAAAGGGTAAGATTGATAAAAGAGTCTACATGTTTCTAATAACAAAGACGTTTTAGAGCGTTCCAGTCATCTACTGCATGACAAATAAAGCGATGCTGACCCCATGAGCAATTTGATTGTGGTTTACAAATGTTATTACTAAAACGAGTGTTATAATCATGAATGTCTTTAAAATGATTAAAATTAAAATTCCAATTTTTTTTTGCAACTCCAACTCACAACTCACCACTCCAGAACTCGCATTCTTCCCACACCTCTAGTATACAATGTATTCATGTAAGCCTTTTCACCAAAAAGTAAAAGGCTCAAAATTCAAAGCAGCAAGGCTTTTTAGTAGGTTGTGAGCACTTGAGGAGATTCAACCTTGTAAATGGCCCACAAATTTTCCACTATAGATGCCTCGTTACTAAACTTGAGACTGAATTTAATCCATTAAAGAAGCAATGAGATGTAAAGGGAAGTGAATAGTGCTACTAAAAGTTTTATATCTTACCTATTTTAACAATAGCATTGTTGAAGTCTTATTTCACTTCTTTGTCGCAAATTAGAAGAGGTTTCTCTCTAGTAAGTCTTGCTTTCCAATGTACGAGATCTACATAAAATTAAGGTAGTTTTGCATACATTACAATCACATTATCAAAACATTAGAGAGGTTAGGCACCACGTTTACGGCAAATGGCAAACGTGAGATTCACGTTTATGTTTTCTTGAAAATATGAGTACGTAGATGAAAATAGTACAAGATAATTCTGGCCTTTAATTCTAACGCAAAACACTCAATTTTTCTGAGAAACTGTAAACAGCGAGCGGCAAATGAAGGATAAACATGGTCACGTGGTCATTTCTGCCGTTCGCCGTAAACCTGGTGCTTAACCTCTCTATTATTAAAGAGCTGCTACCTACAGCTGTTGGTAAATTTTAGCCAAAGCAGAGTAAACTAAGTTTGAGTTAGCAAAGAGTTCGAATTGAGTTGAGTTAGATAGTAAAAAATGACTGAAAAAGAGGCTGGAGACAAGTCCAGGAAAAATCAAATTTTGTTTGAGTTAGAAGGGAGGGTGGGTACTTATTCAAGGGTGGGCGCTTATGACTTTCCCAACATTTTCAGCAAAAAAGGTCAGAGAATAACAAAACAAGGGATAACAAATTTATTTCGCTTGGACAAGACAAAACAAAGTGCAAAATCTAACATAACTTTTTGGGCTTTCAGGGTGGGCACTTATTCAAGATGGGTGCTTTATTTGAAGTTGGACAGTTATTAATTGAATAAATACAGTACATGAAGGAAATTGTTCCAAACAGCCAAAAGGAATCAACAACCTAACACACAAGATTGTGTACCTTGCCTAAGAGATTTTAGACCATGAATCTGATGAGATCTGAATTAATACTTCTGGATCTTGCTAAGAATAAAATTGTTTTGAGAACAGATTGATCAACCAAGTCTCGTGTGTCTGGTTGGGTTTTTCCCAGAAGTGAAATAAAAGATGACAGACGATGTTACATGTCTGTACTTCATGCAAATTCGGATCCACGCATCATGCACGTGATGGTCAAGGTTCAACAAAGGAAATAGTTTGAGGCACAAATTTAAAACCTTTTCTCTAAGACCATTACCTGCAGTACGAAACATTCCCAGATTAAAATGGCACCGCCTTAAAGACGTGTATAACTGAAGGATTACTATTCCAGAAATATCTGAATTTAATCCATCAAAGAGGCAAATGGCAGCAAAAGATGTAAAATCAAAGTTTAAAATCTTACCTGGTTTACCATTGTTGACATGCAGCCCACAACAAACTCGTCCAAAGGGAAGCTAACTTGCCTTCTATACGTTTGTCCAAAATGGTGGCCTACAAATGAAAATAACAAGAGTCTTGCACAACTTGTAACTCATTTTTAAATTACAAATGCAGTTATGACTATATTTTATTCTTTAAGAGTGTAATAAAAGTGTCATCTTCCGTGTGGGAGAGTTTGTTGAAGGCGAATGTCCAAGTAGAAAATTCTTTTCAAAGCAGGCAGATTCTGTTGCAAGAAGTCTCTACGCCGAAAACAATATTCGTTCACGATAATCCTGAACCAATGTTAAATAGTGATTAAAATAAAAATTTAATTAGTAATATGAAGGTGAGCTTACAAACTGAAAATTGTTTTCCAGTTGAAACAGCTGAGACTAGTACATGAATCAGTCACGGGACTTTATAATCAAGCTTACCTTAGCTTTTCAATCGTGGTGCTGAGATCTTCAATAGTGGCACGTCATTTCGAATTCAACCAAACGGTAAGACCAAAACCCTTCTCTGGTGATTATAAGAACTGAAACGCAAACATTGAAAAGAACATGAAAACTGTTCGATGCAGGAAGACAAACAAAGACTGACAAACCCTGATGACTGCGTACACGTATTAGACCACCAAATCAACCAGGAAGAAATTCCTTAAAAAGACACATCAAATGAACTGATTTGACTCCTTACCTTTGCTGTCAGAACGAAAGGAAACGAAAAAGCCCAAAACAATTGCGTCCCGAAGGGCCACGAAGTTATCTGTGAGGTTTCCGAGAGCCGCTCCGAAACTAAACTGAAATTGTGTCAGTGCGAAGTCTTAAACTAAAAGGGTCATTGTTTACAAGCGATCATGCAAAACGGCACGTAACTGCCCTTAGAGGTCATCTAAAACGTTGCACGCCACTCGAGTCCCGCCAAATAGCCAATGATCACAAAGTTGCCTGCGGAAAAAAGGATCTAAATAACTGAAATATCTGCTAAAAAGATTTAAATATCCATAGCTTTTGTCTAAATCAACTGCACTGAATTTTGAACCAGAAAGAACATCCAAGTCATATTTTTTCTGCTTGTGGAACTGAAGAACTGCAAAAAAAACAAAAACAAAACAAAACAAAACATAAGCTTTATAGCGTATGGGTCCGCCAGACGGTCCGCCATGTTTTTCTGGGCTTTTCAGCGAGAAACCGCAGAATCAGTTTACTGTTGGCAGTTTACTACCTGGTCACCCGATTCACTCGACCCCAATGGGTAACAGCCGCTGAAAATGCACCATCGTACGCGGCTATCAGCCGTGTATCGTACGACTATAGTATATTACCCATAACGCACTGCACAACGCCACATAACCCATCGTATACGATGACCGGGTAAATTTATATTGGTTAGGCTAGACTGAGAAGCAGTTCCCGAAGTAACAAAATTTGATCAATTTTACGTCGGAAATAAACGTAGTGCTGCTTACGGTCAAAAATACATCATTTTAGCCCTTATTTTGCTCCGCAAACCATCTCTAAATATGTCCCCGTAAGCTGTCGTATACGATGACCGGGTAAATTTGTATTGGCTACGCTGGACTGAGAAGCCGATTCACGAAGTTGCGAAATTTGATCAATTTTATGTCAAAAATAAACGTAGTGCTGCTTACGATCAAAACTAAATCATTTTAGCCCTAATTTTGCTCCGCAAACCATCAATAAATATATTCCCGTAACCCATCGTATACGATGACCGGGTAAATTTGTATTGGCTAGGCTGGACTGAGAAGCAGTTGCGAAATTTGATCAATTTTACGTCGGAGATGAACGTAGTGCTGCTTACGATCAAAACTAAATCATTTTAGCCCTTATTTTGCTCCGCAAACCATCTATAAATATATTCCCGTAACCCATCGTATACGATGACCGGGTAAATTTGTATTGGCTAGGCTGGACTGAGAAGCCGTTTCACGAAGTTGCGAAATTTGATCAATTTTACGTCGGAAATAAACGTAGTGCTGCTTACGATCAAAACTAAATCATTTTAGCCCTTATTTTGCTCCGCAAACCATCAATAAATATATTCCTGTAACCCATCGTATACGATGACCAAGTAAATTTGTATTGGCTAGGCTGGACTGAGAAGCCGTTTCACAAAGTTGCGAAATTTGGTCAATTTTACGTCGGAAATAAACGTAGTGCTGCTTACGATGAAAACTAAATCATTTTAGCCCTTATTTTGCTCCGCAAACCATCTATATATATATATTCCCGTAACCCATCGTATACGATGACCGGGTAAATTTGTGTTGACTACGCTGGACTGAGAAGCCGTTTCACAAAGTTGCGAAATTTGATCAATCTTAAGTCGGAGATAAACGTAGTGCTGCTTACGATGAAAACTAAATCATTTTAGCCCTTATTTTGCTCCGCAAACCATCTCTAAATATGTTCCCGCAAGCCATCGTATACGATGACCGGGTAAATTTGTATTGGCTAGGCTGGACTGAGAAGCCGTTTCACGAAGTTGCGAAATTTGATCAATTTTACGTCGGAGATAAACGTAGTGCTGCTTACGATCAAAACTAAATCATTTTAGCCCTTATTTTGCTCCGCAAACCATCTCTAAATATGTTCCCGCAAGCCATCGTATACGATGACCGGGTAAATTTGTATTGGCTAGGCTGGACTGAGAAGCCGTTTCACGAAGTTGCGAAATTTGATCAATTTTACGTCGGAAATAAACGTAGTGCTGCTTACCATCAAAAATGAATCATTTTAGCCCTTAATTTGTGTGGAACGTTTTACTAGACAACACCTACATAATCGTGGACCCGATACGCAAAACATCTCCAGTGCCTGGATGGCCCACAACATACCGTAACGTTCCGATACCCTCCGAAGGCAACGACCCCCCGAAAGTAACGTCAAAACTTTGTGGCTTCTAATAAATTTTTTAAAGTTTTTTCCAATTTGTTTTTTATTTTTTTTAATAAACAATTTTTTTTAATTTTTTGACTTGCATGTGCTCCTTTAATTGTGGGCAACCGCCTTCTCTGTAAGTTTGGTCGTGAACTGTAGGTTACTCACAGGCCGGAAGTTCTTGTTTATCAATTGCAGACCAGATGTTTTGAGCAGGGGATGCACTAATGCCTTTTTCCATTCGTCAGCGAAGTAACTATGCTCTAATGATATGTTCCGGCCATCCTACTAATCACATGAAGTAACTCCTCAATACAAAGCAACAAGACGGATGACGGGAAGGGTTCCAGGGCACACCCATCTCATTTGCAAGAACAGAGGCGTTGGTACTGATGAGTTGGAAGAGACTTGTCCGCTAGAAGATTTAATAGACTCTTACTAGCCCGGAACAGCTTTATTTTTATCAATAAATTGCCTGTAATAAGGACATCTAGCTTCGTTCATCAGATGTATAACATAATTCCTCTTAACTTTAAACTGACTACTAGATCCGATGGGAGTCCACTTGTCTTTCATCTTCTCTCGCCTTCCTCCTGTCCCTTCGAGCCTGAATTATATCATCATTAAACCATGGATACAAAACTAATATCTTCATGCGTTGACAAAATGATCACGATAAGGCACTTTAAAACAAGGGAAAGCTTTAAGCCATCATTCGTCGTTGACATCAGTTCACTTATCGATGGCGCAATGTGATAACTTAACTGGTAAAATTTCGCGTTAACAACAGGAATGTTTCTTCAAATTAAAAGTCAAAACTCTATATACTGCAGTATAAAACGCATTGATATGTCATGGACTAAAAGCACTGAGTTTAGCTTTCCTCCCCTAAGTCAGAGAAGAATTCGGTTTCCTCTACATCGGCTGATTCATTCATGCGGTAGTCCGGTAGACCATCGATGTTAATTTCACTGTCCCTACTACCATGACCACATTTCACAAATGAACGGATAACTCTGTCTTTCAGCCGACACGAGATCTCTTTGTCATGCCGTGTCCACCCATTTCGTGAAAAGCACACCGATCACCAGCGCTTATTTTTCCACTCATAAATAGCTCTAGACCTTGCGAACAAATGTTCCGTAGTGAGTCTGTCAACATTCTTCTTAAATTCAGCATTGAATGCAACATCCAGTGGTTGAATCTTGCTCGTTGCACCTAGAGTTGCAAGCCCAAATGTCGTCTGGCACGCTTGCGTCAGAATGGTCTTTATTCTGTCTGTTGTTTGCGCCCTGTAAGAATCATATTATTTTTAGTTTCGGAAAAAAAAAAAGCTAGCGCTAGCTTTGCTTTCTGGTTTTTGTTCCCCGAAAGTAACGACTCCCCGAAAAGTAACGAGCCCAAAGGCTGCTAATTCCGAAAGTAACGGGGGTCGCTACTATCGGAACTTTACGGTACAAGTCTAAGGGCTTTGGACCACATCTAATTATTTTATTTTTATTTTTTATTTTTTCATATATGTTACGTTTGCTGGGCACAAGTGGATCGCCAAAGAGAAAACGATGAAGACGACGATTTATTGATTATTTTTCATTCATTCATTTATTTATTTATTTTTTGTTAAAATGCAATAGTATAAGTTTTGAGTTATCCCGACCCAGTCCGTCTATAGAAAAAGGACTGGTACACTATAGTGTTAAATCTGGGTCATTTTTGTTAAGTTACTGTTAACACATCCACGAGCATTTCTGTTATTTGAAATATTAACAAATCCCCGTGACGGTGGAGCAATTTTCCTGTAAAACAACTATCTTTTCAGATGCAAAGCGAGATCATTGTTTTCAATAAAAGGAGATTTAGGGTGATGTAAAGTGGGTTAAGTAATGACTCAAACTCAACCCGCGAATGCTGTGAATTCACCCCTCATCCAAGATATATGGACAATTGTGCATAAAACGGACATTTTGGGGTGATGTAAAGTGGGTTAAGTAATAAGTCAAACACACCCCGCGAATGCCGTGAATTCACCTTTCATCCAAGATATATGGTCAATTGTGCATAAAACGGGCATTTAGAGTGATGTAAAGTGGGTTAAGTAATAAATGAAACTCACCCCGCGAATGCCGTGAATTCACCCCTCATCCAAGATATATGGTCAATTGTGCATAAAACGGGCATTTAGAGTGATGTAAAGTGGGTTAAGTAATAAATGAAACTCACCCCGCGAATGCCGTGAATTCACCCCTCATCCAAGATATATGGTCAATTGTGCGTAAAACGGGCATTTTGGGGTGATGTAAAGTGGGTTAATTAATTAAGTGGCGCTTTCCCTAAGAACGGTCCACTGCGTTTCGGGTCGAAAAAAAGTTTGCCCTCAAACTTTGCCCACTAAATCATCTTGGGTCATAAGTAAATGAAATGACTTTAGTTTTCGGAAATACGTTAAAATATATTTTTTACAGGCCACAACAATCACAGCGCTCGAGGACCTAAATTTGAGCGTGGCGAAAGTAGGAAGTTGCGTAAAATTGAAGAGCTCGCTGCTCGAAAACCAGGAAATGCCACAAAAATTCATTATAATTCCTAAGTCAAGTGTTCCTTCAAAGGTATGAAATGCATGTTTATTTTGATTTGTTTTAATTTTTAGGGCCACAAAAACTAATATTATTAACCCTCGTTAGAACGCTTTCTGAAAACCGGTGAAAGTACCCTGTCTTTGCCGGCATTTATTTCACAAGTCCAGACCGACCCATTCTAAATTCCAACTGAACTTTGCTAAACAGATGTTAGGAAGCATAGAAATATAAAAATACGTTGCGCTTTTTATCTTCCTTGACCACAGCGACTTCGCACTTTTGGTGCTTTTTCGAATGTGAAACCCGCATTATGCAAATGAGGTTGTCGATCAAATTCAAATTGTTGTAAATCAAAACATGCTTAATCGCTAAATTTCACCATTCTAAATTCACTACACCAAAAAGCACACGAATATAAAAGCAAAAACGGTTTAACCCGTTTAAAAATGCCTAAAACCTGCTATTTAGTCCTGATCTCTGAATGCTATGTAAAAAAAAATATGCTAATTGCGTTGTGCGGGACACTTAGTCCTATACAAAGAAATCTTTCTTCCCGCTGTTTTCTACTGTCGATTTTCATTTTTTTGAAAAGTGCTATTGAAAATTTGTACACATTTTAAGTATCAATAACTTGAAGAAATAATTCAGCTTTAAATGGATGATCACACACTGTGACATGGCCTGCATTGAAATCGACAACACTTGACTTTTTTTAAATCAATGTTGTGTTACACTCTGGGTTATTTCTTGATTGCCTTTTTATTTGGTAAATGGCTACTAAAAGGACAATGCTAACAAGACCATCTTATTTTCCCTGATCTACGACCGACTTACAGAATGATTTGATGAAGAAAGTTTTGTTTTGCCGGATATGGCATTTTAACGACATAACTCCCGCACTGAAGCAGGTCATAGGTCAAGGTCTTTTAAACTTCTCAGTTTACTTCCTAATTTTCTCTAAAATGATTCCATTCACCTCCGCTATGAATACATTGTTACATTTTATTCTCATACAAGATAAGCAATATTCAACACCTTACAATTAAAGCTTACTGGCGTGTAACTACTAACTTCTGGAATCTGAGATCTGAATTTGACTTGCTCAATTTACATGAGCAATGACGCCGCCCTACAATCTTACCTTGTAACAGTGAAAAAGCGAGAGATATAAGCAAAAAAAATATCTTTGGTTTATGTTCTTGTCGAGTTTAAAATATGGACATCCTATGAAGTAGATGGCTTTTTCGGTATTTTCGGGCTCAAATTACCTCATTAATGAGAAGTTGTTCTCTTTCACTTTCGAAGCTTTATTTATGAACAGCCATATTGATAGTCAATTTATATTTGGCCTGGCGAATACAAGGACCTACAAACTTGGACAAAATAAAGGAAAAAATTAGTCCCCCATCCTCCCCACTAAATCAATCAGTACGAATTCGCGTACAAAACAAAACGCGCCATGTTTCCATCACTGAAAAAAAAAAAAAAAAAAAGGGGGAGAAAGGCTGGTTGTCCAAGATTGTAGCTATCAATATGTTTGTTGGGACTCGCAATGCGTGCTAAACAAAAAACCCCCAGAAGCAGACACTGAAAATGCCGCTCAATTTGATGCAATAGCCATTTTTTTAACGCGATAGCCATTTGTACAGAGACCGGCGTAAATGGGGCCTGCAGTATGGAGTAAAAGATTCTTGACACAATGGCAGGACCGTCCCTCATGTTGTTATTATGATTTATCTCATGACGAATATCATCAGACATGGTAATGTTCATCTTATTGCGGGGATTGCTTTCCTGTAACAAATTATAAACCAGGTTGCATTCATAATTATCGAGATTTTAATAGGTGCGCGCGCCAAGTTCTTTTCTCTGTACGAAAGGTTAAAAACGATCTTATAGTCCGGTCTCTCTCTATATACCTACATTTGTTGGTAGATATTTCTCAAAATAACTCACCTCGCGCCTGGATTGGATGTTTGTACAGATTCCTTTTCCGAAGTTGCATGTAAGATCTAAGGCGTATCTTTCACAGAAGCAAATATCGTATTAGGTCAAAAAGAAAGTCAAATTACTCAAGGAAAGTTCTCGAACTGACTTCGGACTTATTTCCCATGTTCGGGCTACTGCGCTACGCAGTCTAAGAAGCAAATGTGAAAATACCTAATGACCTTTCTTATCGGGGGATTTTGCAGTACAATTTCGTTTTGAAATACGCAATTTTTTTTTTGGGGGGGGGGAGGGCGGCCTTAACCCTCCTAAGACGATAGCATTGGACAATTTTTATTATAATCACAGAGAACTTCGCGTATTCGAGAGGGAGCACTTATTCGAGGATTTATGGCATTTTAGTGGACTGCCTGTCAACTAGCTTGGAGTAGTTTTAAAATTACACTTTCACAAAAACAACACAGCAACAATATACTTTACTGATGCTCCTTAATGTGGTATTTGATTCTCCTTCACTAGGAGGAGAGTTCGTGTTGAATTTTCAGTAATAATGACTTTAGAATAATTACAGAAACAATGAGGCATTACACTAGAAATATCATCTACAACAAAAAGTGCAAGTTAGAAGCTTTGGCATTTGCGGCGAAGGGCCTGGAGTGAAACTCTCAGAGCAAGCTAACAGCTAACTCTACCTATGACCCTAGTCCGCCGGGGTTGCAACCGGAACGCATCGCGACGGACGGATTCTCCTTCCCTCGCTTCCTATAAAATCTTCCTTTTTCTGTACAGTTTTTTCCTTCCGACTTTCATGCACAAGTTCCTATCAATTCATTTCGAGCAACATATTGATAATGCCCAGTTTTTGAAAATTAATAACAAGTCACATGTTTTACAAAAGCGAATTCAAGTTTTTCTCATTGCTACATGGAATTTTTTTTCGAACTGTAATAAAATAACAACTTGCACTTCGACAGATAAATAGCTCAAACAACTTCTAGTTAACCTATCATTTTTTTCGTGGTTCAGACGTTTATATTATCTATGTATTGAGAAAAGCACTTTACGTAGAGGGTTGTACAGGCATCCTCCTTCGAGTCGGCTTGTGAATTTCAGTGTTTTGTGATTTCAGATGGCAGTATGCCAAACTCAGCGAAATATTTTATTTCTTAAAGGACCTTCAAGCTATGAACACCAACTGAATGGCGTCAACAAAGCAGGGAAATGTAATAATAAACGAAAAAAATTAGTAATGAAAAAGGTTTCTTAAAATCTAAATACTGTTTAGCAGACAGATGAATTTGCATAAAAATTCCCCGCAAAGTATCTAAAAATCGGGACCGAACAAGTTTTAGGCATTTTCAAACTATTAAAACTGTTTATGCGTTTTATTCTGTGTGATTTTTAGCGATTGAGAATATTTTGATTCGTAACTGAATGGAATCATTTAGAGAAAATTATATTTCTAGACCCTATTACGGAAAATGAAGTTAAGATAGAATTTAATCAATTGAACGTCAATAAATCAGGTGGCTATGATGAAATGTCCCCAAGGGTGATAAAAGCAATTTCAGATAACGTAGTGAAGCCACTAACAAACATTTTTAACCAAACCTTTCTGACAGGAATCATCCCTAATGAATTTAAAATGGCAATTGTTACACCAGTATTTAAAACAAATGATAAGGAATCATTTTCAAACTATAGACCCATTTCCGTGCTCCCATGTTTTTCAAAAATATTAGAAAAGTTGATGTATAAGAGAATCATAAAGTTCCTAGACGAACATAATATTCTAAACGAACATCAGTATGGCTTCCGTAAAAAGCATTCAACAAATCATGCAATATTGGAACTAGTAACTAAGATAACAAATGCAATTGAAAACAATCAATACACGATGGGTGTATTTTTAGATCTGTCTAAAGCATTTGACACAGTGAATCATGCTATCTTGTTGCATAAACTAGAACACTATGGAATAAGAGGAATAGTGCTGGAATGGTTTAAAAATTATCTACAGTTTCGAAAACAAGCTGTTAAATATAAAACAACAAAATCAGATAGCTTAACAATCAGTTGTGGAGTGCCTCAAGGCTCTGTGCTGGGGCCTCTTTTGTTTCTAATCTACATCAATGATATATCCAAATGCTCCCAAATATTATCTTTTATACTATTTGCAGATGACACAAACTTATTCCTGATTCATCATGATCTAGAAACTCTTATCAGAATTATGAATGAAGAACTAAAAAAGGTAGCATTGTGGTTAACTGCCAACAAGTTATCACTTAATGTAAATAAAACACATTTAATGATATTCAAAACTAGGAAAAAGAGGCTAAATTATAATGCACATGTAATTTTAAATGAAAACCCCATTGAAAAAGTCAAGTATACTAAATTCTTGGGAATAATCATTGATGAAGAACTCTCGTGGAAATATCATATTAATCATATTGCAACGAAAGTCTCAAAAATGGTCGGCATAACGGCAAAAGCAAGACATTATTTATCCCTCAAATTACTCTTAACACTTTATAACACCATGATTTATCCATATTTAATATATTGCAATGTTATTTGGGCAAATACCTATTCTACCAGGCTAAAGTCTATTTTCATGTTACAGAAGAAAATTGTTAGAATTATCACTTTCTCAAATTATACAGATGACTCGAGACATCTGTTCAAGTCTTTAAATATACTCGATATCTATGAATTAAACATATATTTAACTGGGATTTTCATGTATTGGTATTACCACGGTAATCTTCCAGCATATTTCACAAATTTTTTTACCAACAATGAAAGCATACATTCTTATAATACACGATCCGCGACAAAAATACATGTTGAATTTAAAAGAACAAATTATGCAAAATTTTCTCTCAGGTGTAAAGGAGCAACTATGTGGAACAGTCTACCTGATGATATCAAGAACATTGATTCTTTTGATCGTTTAAAAAAAGGCTTAAAATTATATATTCAAAATCAGCCGTGTAATTAATAGTAGAACAAATATGGTTAATTAGTAAAATGATACCTACAATGTAATTAGTTTACTTGTCATTAGTCCGCCTTCTGTAATTAGTCTTAGTAAATTGTGTTAATACTGCGGAGATCTTTTAAAAAGCTCATTAGAGCTTGCTGGATCTCCTGCCTTATCCGATACTACATGTATATGATTATGATGTATATGTTTGAATGAAAGAAGGCGAATAAAGAAACTCAAGTGACCACATTTATTCATAGGTTAACCCCTTAAGAAATATTCCAAGATTGCCACCATAGGGAGAGTTGTGTGGTAGACTTGGGTTTGAAGATGTGTGGAGATGGGATTGGTTTCCTGGTCCCCCCTTTAACTTTCATTCAGTCAAAGGTATTAGCCTGTTAAACAGGGGGTATCATCGGGTAACCACCCCGACTCATTGTTGCCAGGATAAATGCTGAAGACTGCAAGAAACGGAGGAAAATTTCTTACTTCATAGTTCACTGGAGGGGCATTTGAGAGGCTAGAGTAGCAACGATGAAGACTGCCAGGAACAGTGGGAAATGTGTTGCTTGATAGTTCACTAGAGGAATATTTGGGTTGCTTGAGTTTTGACTGTTTTAAACAGTCTTGAAATGTCTTGCTTGATAGTTCACTGAAGGAGCATTTCAGAGGCTGGACTGGCCAGGATGAAGACCGTAAGGAACAGTGGAGAAATGTACTGCTTGATGGTTTACTGCCAAGTTTAACCACTTGCAGATTTCTGCGAGGATTCGTAACTGATGTGGGACTTCAAGATTCCAAAAATTTCGCCTGTATAAGGATTCATCATACTTCCGGTACAGTTCTGCCACTTTTTGATGGATATTGTTCCACAAAGTTCAACAGTTTTCTCGACGCCAGAAAGGATAGCACCCAAAGGAGGACTTCTTATGCTCTTTCCAGCAGATATTTTACAGCCAAATAGCGCATCCATGGACTCAAGTTCCTATAGAAAGAATACAAACAATAATCAACTGAGATATGTAAAATGGTTTGACATTGGTTTAAAAAACGTTAAAAAGCAAACATTTTGTAAAAAAAAAAAAAAAAAAAAAAAACACTGAAAGACGTTTTGGCGTAAGAGCTTAGGTATTCATTGTCTATGATGGAGTGAAAAAGTGTAACAGTCCAAAATTATGAAAATGTGAAGACAGCAAATTAGTAAAGGGAAGCACAAATGTCTATGTGGTCATTCTCTGCATTGGGGTCTCTTTGGAAATACTTCTTAACACTTCCAATAAACTAGAGTGCAGATGAAGATACTTGATGACAAAAAACATTTCATGATTTCCCACAGTTTTACAGTACAGTGCAGTCATGAAAAATTTTTTATTTCCCTCTTTGTGGCAATAATAATTATTGTGAGTTTGCTGGTACACATGCACTCCCATATGTCATGGGTAACTATACAAACAAACTTAATTTGGAACAAAAACTTTGAAGAACTTGAGTTGCAGAAAATTAACTACACCAATATTTCACAAAAAGGATGGGACACAAGAAATTCATACTGTAATCCAGTAATTCAGATCCCAAACAATAGAAAAGAATTATAACAAAAAAATTGGAAAATTCATTTCAAGAGTACATTAGTTCCCTGCACCCTTATTTCCATGCCAATGGGTATATCCTCATCTCTTTGTAAACACAATAAAAATATATTTAGGAAAATACTGCCTGTAAATAAATATTTCAGGGTAACATGATAACTAATGCACATTGTTACATACCTAGACTTTTACTCAATAAAACAAGTTGATTCTTGGTCCCATGCCGCTGATCAAATACAAATGTATCCCAACAGGGATACAATTCCGCAGTTGTTGCCCTCTCAGTTGTTTGTTTTGCTATGATTGTCAAAGGGAAAGTCTAAATATATAACAATTGAAAGCACTTAATGTATGGTCCCTCGGGAAACTACTTAGTTTTGTTTTCCCTCGGGACCACACATTAAGTGTATAATATGTTACTGTCAAGTGACAATGCACTAGATTAAGAATTAAATCATTATTTAATGCCTACGTAAAGTTTTCCGGGGTGAGGTGAAATGTAATTAAGACCAACCCTCACAAATATAAAGCAACTTGCAGTTGAAAAGTACATGTACAGCCTGAAAAAAGGACCTGACCAAAGACCTGACCTTTGAATGTCAAGACAAATAGTCTACTAATCAGCCATGGAGAAATAATGACTGTAGTTCCACCAGTTTTATGTAGTACTTATTACATGGAACTAAGAAGTTCATTACTAACCATTCATTGACAATCTAACTTTTCAGCAGTGGACTCCATTGGAACATTTATGATTTGGGGGGTTAAGTGAATTTTGTAATCAAAGGCTTCCTGGAGGTCGGAAATTTGACCTTCACAAGGCACGGGTGGGGAATTTGAAAGTTTACATGTAGCCTAATTCCAGCATTTGCATCTGGCAAAATCTGGCAAGAGTGCGCTGCTTAAATTACACAATTTCAAAGGACAAAACTGTGCATTTGTTTGCAAGTGGCTGTCAAACAAAATAAAAGCCAGAAACAAAGAAACAAGAGATAGCGGTCAAGAAACACACCTAAAAAAAGTATTCAAAGGAGAAATTTGAAGGCTTCTCTTGATATTTTGGCAAATGAAAATGACTATACTGAAATTTATCCTGTAACAGTTGTAAGTCTGACTCACCTAGATTATTAGCACTGGCTACTTGCCGGCCAGTCTAATTCCTTGTTTTTCTTGGTTGGATTTTTGAATAATATTGAACTTGAACTTGAAACTAAAAGACAAGATCTGGTGAAATGAGCAATGAAGAGATAATCTATTTACTTTCTCATGTTCCTAATAACACCATAACACCAAATTTCATGTAAAAAGCACTAGTAAACTGTACTAATTAATCACAAAATGAAGAGGTCAAATGCGATCTGAGGTTTTGTTATCAAAATTTGTTATATTTCTATGGTTACCAAATAAAAGCTATATTGCATACACCGAACTGTCTGCTGATTGAGGAACAAGTTATATTCATTGCTACAAACAACAGTATGTCATCGGACAATGTTTGGTTCAAATTCGCTCATGACGTCTCTGGTGAAAACTTGCTAGTGGTTTGACATCATGTCTGGACAAATTGAATAAGAGATTATTTCAGAAAAATGTTTAATGCCATTGTTAGAACCATGTTCATGTTTGTGCAGTTATTAAAGAAGGAGAAACTCAAATTAAACATGACAGAGTCGGATGACATCCCTGTTTTGTCCAACCAAAATGGTGACTTGGTTGTCAAGGAAGAAAGATTATTACTTTTGCAGTTCTGTATAGAAGGATGCTACAAACAATGGTTAAAAAAAATATGGTCGCACATAAAGCACCTAAAATGTACTTTTGATGGGGCATTTTGGGGGGCGGGGGGGATTGAAGTTGAATTTGAGTGCATGGCTCATAGTAAGAAAAGGACACAATGGGCCACCATCCCATTTAATATCTGCACCCCCCCCCCCCCTCCCCCATTGAAAGACTGAGAAATCTGAGGAGGGGGGGGGTCTTTAAAAACTTGTAATTTCTGAGCTGAGGGGGCATGTATGTTGGTATCTTTAAACTCTTTCTTTTTTCCTAAGGGGGAATGCGTCGGCACTTTGATCTTAATTTCTGAAGGGGTCTTCAAAAGCAAAAGATATTTTTGATAGGGGTAGACACAGAAGCCTTCAATGGGGGGGGGGGGGGTGCAAATAATAAATGAAATGGCCCAATACAAACAATAATATCGCACGTTTTACTAAGCATTCGAATAAGGGGAAAGATTTCTGCACAGATCATGCATAACATGCACTTATACATGCAACACTGTACTGACCAACCCTCTTGTAAAGAACCAACATGAAGAAAGTTTGAGTTTCAAAATCTGCAAAATGTATACATAAATGATAAATCTATGGGGCTGTGCGGAAATCTTGCCAAAAACATGTAATTTCTCACCTTCAAAATTTCAACATGGTGGAAGATGATATGCCCTGTGTTTGTTTACTGCACAAGACTCACAAGAGCTCATTAAAGAGCTGCAGTTAATCAGGGCAACGAGAACAAGCGACTGAGGAACAGAAAAAACACCTTTCTCCGAACAGAGAACCTTTGATTTGAAGAGTGGTTAAAAGTGCGGTCTTCTGCATCTTTGAGCAAGCATCTCTTCAGCTCTTCGAAGTCTCTAACATCATCCGTTGGGCGAGATGAAGCTGCACTGTAGTCCTTGTTACAACGTCGTACCATACAGTGATACACTGACTTGCACTTTCAACCGTTTCCCCTTTCGTATGGGCCTAGCGCACGAGTGAAAAAGAAACGATTCACTTCAAAACTTCAAACAAATAATTACAAGCCTTTAAAAACGGCCAAGATTGCCAGTTTTGAATATTACGGTATATAAATCTCGAACAAGCAAACTTATAGCAAAAACACTTAGCGACCCATAACCGAAGAAAACAATGTAGTCGGAGGTTCAACGAGCTTATGACATAACCAGAAGACCTACCGAACTCCTGTAGGAATCATCGAAGCAAAAAACAGTCGTAAAAATAAAACCTATAATGTATCATAAGCAGACGCGATCTCAAAACAGTAAAACGAAATCATCTTACACTTCGCCAATATGGCGTCCCCTGAATCTCAAACAAGTCGTACTATAGTATATGATCACCGGCTGATAGCCGGTACGATGGGTATCATTTTTGCGGCTATTAGCCAGTGCTGTCCGAGTGAATCGGGTGACCTGGTCACCCGATTCACTCGACCCCAATGGGTAACAGCCGCTGAAAATGCACCTATCAGCCGTGTATCGTACGACTATAGTATATTACCCATAACGCACTGCACAACGCCACATAACCCATCGTATACGATGACCGGGTAAATTTGTATTGGTTAGGCTAGACTGAGAAGCAGTTCCCGAAGTTACAAAATTCGATCAATTTTACGTCGGAAATAAACGTAGTGCTGCTTACGGTCAAAAATACATCATTTTAGCCCTTATTTTGCTCCGCAAACCATCTCTAAATATATTCCCGCAAGCCATCGTATACGATGACCGGGTAAATTTGTATTGGCTAGGCTGGACTGAGAAGCCGTTTCACGAAGTTGCGAAATTTGATCAATTTTACGTCGGAAATAAACGTAGTGCTGCTTACGATCAAAACTAAATCATTTTAGCCCTTATTTTGCTCCGCAAACCATCAATAAATATATTCCCGTAAGCCATCGTATACGATGACCGGGTAAATATGTATTGGCTAGGCTGGACTGAGAAGCCGTTTCACGAAGTTGCGAAATTTGATCAATTTTACGTCGGAGATAAACGTAGTGCTGCTTACGATCAAAACTAAATCATTGTAGCCCTTATTTTGCTCTGCAAACCATCTATAAATATATTCCCGTAACCCATCGTATACGATGACCGGGTAAATTTGTATTGGCTAGGCTGGACTGAGAAGCCGTTTCACGAAGTTGCGAAATTTGATCAATTTTACGTCGGAGATAAACGTAGTGCTGCTTACGTTCAAAACTAAATCATTTTAGCCCTTATTTTGCTCTGCAAACCATCTCTAAATATATTACCGCAAGCCATCGTATACGATGACCGGGTAAATTTGTATTGGCTAGGCTGGACTGAGAAGCCGTTTCACGAAGTTGCGAAATTTGATCAATTTTTCGTCGGAGATAAACGTAGTGCTGCTTACGATCAAAACTAAATCATTTTAGCCCTTATTTTGCTCCGCAAACCATCAATAAATATATTCCCGTAACCCATCGTATACGATGACCGGGTAAGTTTGTATTGGCTAGGCTGGACTGAGAAGCCGTTTCACGAAGTTGCGAAATTTGATCAATTTTAAGTCGGAGATAAACGTAGTGCTGCTTACGATCAAAACTAAATCATTTTAGCCCTTATTTTGCTCCGCAAACCATCTCTAAATATATTCCCGCAAGCCATCGTATACGATGACCGGGTAAATTTGTATTAACTACGCTGGACTGAGAAGCCGATTCACGAAGTTGCGAAATTTGATCAATTTTATGTCACAAATAAACGTAGTGCTGCTTACGATCAAAACTAAATCATTTTAGCCCTTATTTTGCTCCGCAAACCATCTATAAATATATTCCCGTAACACATCGTATACGATGACCGGGTAAATTTGTATTGGCTAGGCTGGACTGAGAAGCCGTTTCCCGAAGTTGCAAAATTTGATCAATTTTTCGTCGGAGATAAACGTAGTGCTGCTCACGATAAAAAGTAAATCATTTTAGCCCTTATTTTGCTCCGCAAACCATCTATAAATATATTCCCGTAACACATCGTATACGATGACCGGGTAAATTTGTATTGGCTAGGCTGGACTGAGAAGCCGTTTCCCGAAGTTGCAAAATTTGATCAATTTTTCGTCGGAGATAAACGTAGTGCTGCTCACGATAAAAAGTAAATCATTTTAGCCCTTATTTTGCTCCGCAAACCATCTATAAATATATTCCAGTAACCCATCGTATACGATGACCGGGTAAATTTGTATTGGCTAGGCTGGACTGAGAAGCCGTTTCCCGAAGTTGCAAAATTTGATCAATTTTTCGTCGGAGATAAACGTAGTGCTGCTTACGATCAAAACTAAATCATTTTAGCCCGTTTTTTTTGCTCTGCAAACCATCTATAAATATATTCCCGTAACCCATCGTATACGATGACCGGGTAAATTTGTATTGGCTAGGCTGGACTGAGAAGCCGTTTCCCGAAGTTGCAAAATTTGATCAATTTTTCGTCGGAGATAAACGTAGTGCTGCTTACGATAAAAAGTAAATCATTTTAGCCCTTATTTTGCTCCGCAAACCATCTATAAATATATTCCCGCAAGCCATCGTATACGATGACCGGGTAAATTTGTATTGGCTAGGCTGGACTGAGAAGCCGTTTCACAAAGTTGCGAAATTTGATCAATTTTACGTCGGAGATAAACGTAGTGCTGCTTACGATCAAAACTAAATCATTTTAGCCCTTATTTTACTCCGCAAACCATCTCTAAATATATTCCTGCAAGCCATTGTATACGATGACCGGGTAAATTTGTATTGGCTAGGCTTGAGTGAGAAGCCGTTTCCCAAACTTGCAAAATTTGATCAATTTTACGTCGGAAATAAACGTAGTGCTGCTTCCGATCATATTTAAATCATTTTAGCCCTTATTTTGCTCCGCAAACCATCTCTAAATATGTTCCTGCAAGCCATCGTATACGATGACCGGGTAAATTTGTATTGGCTAGGTTGGACTGAGAACCCTTTTTACGAAGTTGCGAAATTTGATCAATTTTAAGTCGGAAAGAAACGTAGTGCTGCTTACGATCAAAAATGAATCATTTTAGCCCTTAATTTGTGTGGAACGTTTTACTAGACAACACCTACATAATCGTGGACCCGATACGCAAAACATCTCCAGTGCCTGGATGGCCCACAACATACCGTAACGTTCCGATACCCTCCGAAGGCAACGACCCCCCGAAAGTAACGTCAAAACTTTGTGGCTTCTAATAAATTTTTTAAAGTTTTTTCCAATTTGTTTTTTATTTTTTTAATAAACAATTTTTTAATTTTTTGACTTGCATGTGCTCCTTTAATTGTGGGCAACCGCCTTCTCTGTAAGTTTGGTCGTGAATATAGGTTACTCACAGGCCGGAAGTTCTTGTTTATCAATTGCAGACCAGATGTTTTGAGCAGGGGATGCACTAATGCCTTTTTCCATTCGTCAGCGAAGTAACCATGCTCTAATGATATGTTCCGGCCATCCTACTAATCACATGAAGTAACTCCTCAATACAAAGCAACAAGACGGATGACGGGAAGGGTTCCAGGGCACACCCATCTCATTTGCGAGAACAGAGGCGTTGGTACTGATGAGTTGGAAGAGACTTGTCCGCTAGAAGATTTAATAGACTCTTACTAGCCCGGAACAGCTTTGATTGGTCCGAACTATTTTTATCAATAAATTGCCTGTAATAAGGACATCTAGCTTCGTTCATCAGATGTATAACATAATTCCTCTTAACTTTAAACTGACTACTAGATCCGATGGGAGTCCACTTGTCTTTCATCTTCTCTCGCCTTCCTCCTGTCCCTTCGAGCCTGAATTATATCATCATTAAACCATGGGTACAAAACTAATATCTTCATGCGTTGACAAAATGATCACGAGAAGGCACTTTAAAACAAGGGAAAGCCTTAAGCCATCATTCGTCGTTGACATCAGTTCACTTATCGATGGCGCAATGTGATAACTTAACTGGTAAAATTTCGCGTTAACAACAGGAATGTTTCTTCAAATTAAAAGTCAAAACTCTATATACTGCAGTAAAAAACGCATTAATATGTCATGGACTAAAAGCACTGAGTTTAGCTTTCCTCCCCTAAGTCAGAGAAGAATTCGGTTTCCTCTACATCGGCTGATTCATTCATGCGGTAGTCCGGTAGACCATCGATGTTAATTTCACTGTCCCTACTACCATGGCCACATTTCACAAATGAACGGATAACTCTGTCTTTCAGCCGACACGAGATCTCTTTGTCATGCCGTGTCCACCCATTTCGTGAAAAGCACACCGATCACCACTCATAAATAGCTCTGGACCTTGCGAACAAATGTTCCGTAGTGAGTCTGTCAACATTCCTCTTAAATTCAGCATTGAATGCAACATCCAGTGGTTGAATCTTGCTCGTTGCACCTAGAGTTGCAAGCCCAAATGTCATCTGGCATGCTTGCGTCAGAATGGTCTTTATTCTGTCTGTTGTTTGCGCCCTGTAAGAATCATATTATTTTTAGTTTCGGAAAAAAAAAAAGCTAGCGCTAGCTTTGTTTTCTGGTTTTTTTTTCCCCGAAAGTAACGACTCCCCGAAAAGTAACCAGCCCAAAGGCTGCTAATTCCGAAAGTAACGGGGGTCGCTACTATCGGAACTTTACGGTACAAGTCTAAGGGCTTTTGACCACATCTAATTATTTTATTTTTATTTTTTATTTTTTCATATATGTTACGTTTGCTGGGCACAAGTGGATCGCCAAAGAGAAAACGATGAAGACGACGATTTATTGATTATTTTTCATTCATTTATTTATTTATTTTTTGTTAAAATGCAATAGTATAGGTTTTGAGTTATCCCGACCCAGTCCGTCTATAGAAAAAGGACCCCAGAGGGAGTTGGTACACTATAGTGTTAAATCTGGGTCATTTTTGTTAAGTTACTGTTAACACATCCACGAGCATTTCTGTTATTTGAAATATTAACAAATCCTCGTGACGGTGGAGCAATTTTCCTGTAAAACAACTATTTTTTCAGATGCAAAGCGAGATCATTGTTTTCAATAAAAGGAGATTTAGGGTGATGTAAAGTG
>NW_028145596.1:237500-255000 GCF_977016875.1 Pavona decussata
ATTTTCGTAATTTTAAGAGGTTTCTTATGTGTTCTGTTACATTTTTTTCGTTATGGGAATCATATTTATATTGGTGTGCAAGCTCATAAGAAAAATTTTCACATTTTAAAATTTCTTCTTTCTTTTGGCGGCCATCTTGTATTTTTCTATTCATTTGTTTTTTTCTTGTATTGCTTTATTGTTAATAAAGATTTTCATGGTATTTGCGTGTGCGATGTTCTACCCCTGACCTTCATAGGCATTGTCACATAATTAAGATTTCATGTATTTTTCCTGAGGTTTTGGCTTTTAACCACAATGCTTTTTGGGGGGTTAGGGTTCGGTTAGGTCAAATGCCTGTCAATCAAAGGGATTAAGATTTACGAAGGTCTTACTTGAAGTTGGCATTGCAAGGGCCTACATGTATATTGTGAGGGTGGCAGCAGGGTAAGGTATGGTGATAAGTGGCAAAACTGGCTGTTATTATATAACAGTCATTTTTGTTGATGGCCCGACTGTTTTCGTCCTTTTGAAGAACTTCAAAGATATGCGTGGGTTAGATAAAAAAGAAGGTATTTATAGAAAGGAAATACCTATTGTTATATTGTTATTGTCTGGAATAAATAAAAAGTGCAAGAGACTAGGAAAAAATTAGTAAAGAAGTTAAGTGACTACATTTATTCATAGGTTAACCCCTTTAGAAATATTCCAAGATTGCCACCATAGGGAGAGTTGTGTGGTAGACTTGGGTTTGAAGATGTGTGGAGATGGGATTGGTTTCCTGGTCCCCCCTTTAACTTTCATTTAGTCAAAGGTATTAGCCTGTTAAACAGGGGGTATCATCGGGTAACCACCCCGACTCATTGTTGCCAGGATAAATGCTGAAGACTGCAAGGAACGGAGGAAAATTTCTTACTTCATAGTTCACTGGAGGGGCATTTGAGAGGCTAGAGTAGCAACGATGAAGACTGCCAGGAACAGTGGGAAATGTGTTGCTTGATAGTTCACTAGAGGAGTATTTGGGTTGCTTGAGTTTTGACTGTTTTAAACAGTCTTGAAATGTCTTGCTTGATAGTTCACTGAAGGAGCATTTCAGAGGCTGGACTGGCCAGGATGAAGACCGTAAGGAACAGTGGAGAAATGTACTGCTTGATGGTTTACTGCCAAGTTTAACCACTTGCAGATTTCTGCGAGGATTCGTAACTGTTGTGGGACTTCAAGATTCCAAAAATTTCGCCTGTATAAGGATTCATCATACTTCCGGGACAGTTCTGCCACTTTTTGATGGATATTGTTCCACAAAGTTCAACTACAGCTTTCTCGACGCCAGAAAGGATAGCACCCAAAGGAGGACTTCTTATGCTCTTTCCAGCAGATATTTTACAGCCAAATAGCGCATCCATGGACTCAAGTTCCTATAGAAAGAATACAAACAATAATCAACTGAGATATGTAAAATGGTTTGACATTGGTTTAAAAAACGTTAAAAAGCAAACATTTTGTAAAAAAAAAAACAAAAAAACACTGAAAGACGTTTTGGCGTAAGAGCTTAGGTATTCATTGTCTATGATGGAGTGAAAAAGTGTAACAGTCCAAAATTATGAAAATGTGAAGACAGCAAATTAGTAAAGGGAAGCACAAATGTCTATGTGGTCATTCTCTGCATTGGGGTCTCTTTGGAAATACTACTTAACACTTCCATTAAACTAGAGTGCAGATGAAGATACTTGATGACAAAAAACATTTCATGATTTCCCACAGTTTTACAGTACAGTGCAGTCATGAAAATTTTTTTATTTCCCTCTTTGTGGCAATAATAATTACTGTGAGTTTGCTGGTACACATGCACTCCCATATGTCATGGGCAACTATACAAACAAACTTAATTTGGAACAAAAACTTTGAAGAACTTGAGTTGCAGAAAATTAACTACACCAATATTTCACAAAAAGGATGGGACACAAGAAATTCATACTGTAATCCAGTAATTCAGATCCCAAACAATACAAAAGAATTATAACAAAAAAATTGGAAAATTCATTTCAAGAGTGCATTAGTTCCCTGCACCCTTATTTCCATGCCAATGGGTATATCCTCATCTCTTTGTAAACACAATAAAAATGTATTTAGGAAAATACTGCCCGTAAATAAATATTTCAGGGTAACATGATAACTAATGCACATTGTTATATACCTAGACTTTTACTCAATAAAACAAGCACTGTGATTGGTTGATTCTTGGTCCCATGCCGCTGATCAAATACAAATGTATCCCAACAGGGATACAATTCTGCAGTTGTTGCCCTCTCAGTTGTTTGTTTTGCTATGATTGTCAAAGGGAAAGTCTAAATATATAACAAAGCACTTAATGTATGGTCCCTCGGGAAACTACTTAGTTTTGTTTTCCCTCGGGACCATACATTAAGTGTATAATATGTTACTGTCAAGTGACAATGCACTAGATTAAGAATTAAATCATATGCCTACGTAAAGTTCTCCGGGGTGAGGTGAAATGTAATTAAGACCAACCCTCACAAATATAAAGCAACTTGCAGTTGAAAAGTACATGTACAGCCTGAAAAAAGGACTTGACCAAAGACGTGACCTTTGAATGTCAAGACAAATAGTCTACTAATCAGCCATGGAGAAATAATGACTGTAGTTCCACCAGTTTTATGTAGTACTTATTACATGGAACTAAGAAGTTCATTACTAACCATTCATTGACAATCTAACTTTTCAGCAGTGGACTCCATTGGAACATTTATGATTTGGGGGGTTAAGTGAATTTTGTAATCAAAGGCTTCCTGGAGGTCGGAAATTTGACCTTCACAAGGCACGGGTGGGGAATTTGAAAGTTTACATGTAGCCTAATTCCAGCACTTGCATCTGGCAAAATCTGGCAAGAGTGCGCTGCTTAAATTACACAATTTCAAAGGACAAAACTGTGCATTTGTTTGCGAGTGGCTGTCAAACAAAATGAGAGCCAGAAACAAAGAAACAAGAGATAGCGGTCAAGAAACACACCTAAAAAAAGTATTCAAAGGAGAAATTTGAAGGCTTCTCTTGATATTTTGGCAAATGAAAATGACTATACTGAAATTTATCCTGTGACAGTTGTAAGTCTGGCTCACCTAGATTATTAGCACTGGCTACTTGCCGGCCAGTCTAATTCCTTGTTTTTCTTGGTTGGATTTTTGAATAATATTGAACTTGAACTTGAAACTAAAAGACAAGATCTGGTGAAATGAGCAATGAAGAGATAATCTATTTACTTTCTCATGTTCCTAATAACACCATAACACCAAATTTCATGTAAAAAGCACTAGTAAACTGTACTAATTAATCACAAAATGAAGAGGTCAAATGCGATCTGAGGTTTTGTTATCAAAATTTGTTATATTTCTATGGTTACCAAATAAAAGCTATATTGCATACACTGAACTGTCTGCTGATCGAGGAACAAGTTATATTCATTGCTACAAACAACAGTATGTCATCGGACAATGTTTGGTTCAAATTCGCTCATGACGTCTCTGGTGAAAACTTGCTAGTGGTTTGACATCATGTCTGGACAAATTGAATAAGAGACTATTTCAGAAAAATGTTTAATGCCATTGTTAGAACCATGTTCGTGTTTGTGCAGTTATTAAAGAAGGAGAAACTCAAATTAAACATGACAGAGTCGGATGACATCCCTGTTTTGTCCAGCCAAAATGGTGACTTGGTTGTCAAGGAAGAAAGATTATTAATTTTGCAGTTCTGTATAGAAGGATGCTACAAACAATGGTTAAAAAAAATATGGTCGCACATAAAGCACCTAAAATGTACTTTTGATGGGGCATTTTGGGGGGTGGGGGGGATTGAAGTTGAATTTGAGTGCATGGCTCATAGTAAGAAAAGGACACAATGGGCCACCATCGCATTTAATATCTGCACCCCCCCCCCCCCCTCCCCAAATTGAAAGACTGAGAAATCTGAGGAGGGGGGGTCTTTAAAAACTTGTAATTTCTGAGCTGAGGGGGCATGTATGTTGGTATCTTTAAACTCTTTCTTTTTTCCTACGGGGGAATGTGTCGGCACTTTGATCTTAATTTCTGAAGGGGTCTTCAAAAGCAAAAGATATTTTTGATAGGGGTAGACACAGAAGCCTTAAATGGGGGGGGGGGGGGTGCAAATAATAAATGAAATGGCCCAATACAAACAATAATATCGCACGTTTTACTAAGCATTCGAATAAGGGGAAAGATTTCTGCACAGATCATGCATAACATGCACTTATACATGCAACACTGTACTGACCAACCCTCTTGTAAAGAACCAACATGAAGAAAGTTTGAGTTTCAAAATCTGCAAAATGTATACATAAATAATAAATCTATGGGGCTGTGCGGAAATCTTGCCAAAAACATGTAATTTCTCACCTTCAAAATTTCAACATGGTGGAAGATGATATGCCCTGTGTTTGTTTACTGCACAAGACTCACAAGAGCTCATTAAAGAGCTGCAGTTAATCAAGGCAACGAGAACAAGCGACTGAGGAACAGAAAAAAACACCTTTCTCCAAACAGGGAACCTTTGATTTGAAGAGTGGTTAAAAGTGCGGTCTTCTGCACCTTTGAGCAAGCATCTCTTCAGCTCTTCGAAGTCTCTAACATCATCCGTTGGGCGAGATGAAGCTGCACTGTAGTCCTTGTTACAACGTCGTACCATACAGTGATACACTGACTTGCACTTTCAACCGTTTCCCCTTTCGTATGGGCCTAGCGCACGAGTGAAAAAGAAACGATCCACTTCACAACTTCAAACAAATAATTACAAGCCTTTAAAAACGGCCAAGATTGCCAGTTTTGAATATTACGGTATATAAATCTCGAACAAGCAAACTTATAGCAAAAACACTTACCGACCCATAACCGAAGAAAACAATGTGGTCGGAGGTTCAACGAGCTTATGACATAACCAGAAGACCTACCGAACTCCTGTAGGAATCATCGAAGCAAAAAACAGTCGTAAAAATAAAACCTATACTGTGTCATAAGCAAACGCGATCTCAAAACAGTAAAACGAAATCATCTTACACTTCGCCAATATGGCGTCCCCTGAACGCTATACGAATCTCAAACAAGTAGTACTATAGTATACGATCACCGGCTGATAGCCGGTACGATGGGCATCATTTTTGCGGCTGTTAGCCAGTGCTGTCCGAGTGAATCGGGTGACCTGGTACCCAGGGCCCGGTTGGTCGAAATCAGTTGCAGTCGGTCGCACGCATTTTTTCCCGTCAGTTCTGAAGCTGAGCCGGTCACTGATTTAATCAAGTCGTCAGAGTCAGGATGTCCAAAGAAGAGAGCCTCTCGGGACTTGCTTTGCATTTAAAACTCCGAAAATAACACAAAGACTGAAAAATATCTTAGTTTACGTCACTGGGAGCAAGCGTATTTTGCCCAGAACTCGAGTTGGTTCGTTTATGAGATGATATCATAAATAGGCTCTTGAAACCGCACGTTGCAGCTTGGCATATTTTTACGTAAGCACAGTTACTTTTTCAGCACCTTTTTTTTAGTTTTTTTTTAATTTTGTCAACTTGAACCAAATTTTGCGTTCGATAGAACTGTGGGTTGAGTGTTCAGTTTTTTAGTAAGAGGGACTAAAGGCTGGTTTCCATATGATCGCGGATCGCAGATCGCAATAAGGTCTGCGATCATATGGAAACACTTCTGCGATCGTCTGCGATCCTGCGATCGTGATCGCAGACGATCGCAGAAGATAGAACCATGTGTTATCTAAAGGCTAGTTTCCATATAATCGCAGTCGATCGCAGGCGATCGCAGATCGCAGATCGCAAACAATCGCAGACGATCGCAAAAAAGGCTGTTTCCATATAATTGCAACGATCGCAGAGCCGACCGTAGCCATACGTTTTGGTGAGCGGAAATGTCAAATATACACGCGCGTGTAGGCTGAAAAGCAAACAACATCGCGAACGTGGAAGAGCAGAAATTTTGCTGCAAGCAAATTTGCTTCTTCTTTTTGTCATGAAGCGAGTCTTCGTCAGCTCTAAAACCGTCGAAAACATCGGTTTTGGATTCGATAACGACCGTACGCAGTTCTTATGTTGCGAAATTTGGCCTCCGCTTCCCCGGCCGATAAATAAAACTTCTGCCCGATTTTGTCCCAACAGTTGGCCTTTTTGTTCTTGTCTTTAAAATCTTTTCTGCTGCGATTGCAAAAACATTCATAACGAGCAACTTCCTCCATAAATTCCTCGAAATGACAACGAAATGATTGTCGCTACGTAGACCGTTCCTACCATCAAACACACGAGCGTTGAATCGTGGGAGAGAACCCGAAATATTATGGGATGCGTTTCGATCGCGGATCGCAAAACTTTGATTTCCATATGATCGCACAATGGCAATTGATCGCAGGGGATCGCAGACGATCGCAGGAGATAGAACATGGTTCTATCTTCTGCGATCGTCTGCGATCACGATCGCAGGATCGCAGACGATCGCAGAAGTATGTTTCCATATGATCGCAGACGATCGCAGACCTTATTGCGATCTGCGATCTGCGATCCGCGATCATATGGAGACCAGCCTTTATGTTCTATCTTCTGCGATCGTCTGCGATCGTCTGCGATCATGATCGCAGGATCGCAGACGATCGCAGAAGTATGTTTCCATATGATCGCAGACGATCGCAGACAATCGCAGACCTTATTGCGATCTGCGATCCGCAATCATATGGAAACCAGCCTTAAAGGAAGCGACGGCCACGTGCTGCTAGCGCGAAAATCATTAAGTGCTTCCCGCGAGGGGACGCGATGCACGAACAGAAGCCGTCGCGTCCCTCGCGGGAGGCAATTTTCTCGCGCGCTTTCGTGATTTAATTTGGCTGTGTTATTTCCCTAAGAAAAATATCGACAACTGCTTGTAATCTAGTACAGTTGTTCAGTTCTTTACAGTAGCTACTGTCAAGGATTACTTCGAGAATTCTGTTAAACTGTCTCAGGTGCAGCAAAAAAAAAGGGGGGGGGGGGGGGGCAACGTGGGCAACATTTCTATTTGAATAGGAGTGCATGCTTCTGAAATGCGGTCGGCTAGAATTTTCCAACAGCTTTTCTTCGAGAAGATGTAATACTGTAATTCTAACAAGTCTTAAAACTCGTCACTGGATGTTGTTGCAGAAGACCGCGAGCACAGACGCCTTTTCCGACCCTTGTCTCAGTACTGGCGGGAAAAGGCTTCTTCTCTCACTGGCTGTTATCCGCTTTTGAGAGTCATTTTGAGAGCGATTTTTACTCGGAAAGCTTTTCGCCACTGGAGGCTTGGGTATATAGTAACTGCAATGATCTTTCATCTATTGACTTGGCTTTCACTTTAACTTATACTGCCAGCAGTCTCTTTCGCCGGGTCTCTTTTCCGTTGTGCAAAGCTCCTGAGCTCGCGCGATAGATGTGGTGGCGAGCATGAAACCGCGAGCAGTCAGAAACGCGGGCGCAAAGGACCAAGTTTTGACACCCAACAAGAAAATTATACAAAAAGCCCTTAAAATAGTGTCTCCTATGTTCCCGGGTTTTTAAGTTGCCGTTTTAAAGGCATATTAAGTCAGCTAATACAGTACGCTCTGTCCGGATGCTTAGCCTCAGAGAGCTTGAATTTACCCCCTGTTGTTGCCTCACGGTATGCGAAAATGCCAGCTGACCTTACGTACTTCGCATTTTAAACGAGAGATATTTACCCCTCCGTAAATGAAAGTAGTTATAGTTTCCAGGGATAAGAAATTTTGAGCTGAAATTTTACCTGAGAAAACTTGAGATTTCCTTTAAAACTAATGCATCCCTCAATTCTAGCTATGCCCATCCCCCCGGGCAACAATGGGGCATTTTCCCACACTGTCTATCCTGGGTGTCGGGAATTAGCCTTCCACCCAATATTAAATCCTGGGGCATTCGACCATCTCGCTTTTACACTTTACAGCATCGTCGGTGTTTTTAATGACCAATTCATTGGCAAATGTGGTAAGTTTTTTATTTAATACGTCTAGATATATAGGCTCTAGGACACATATGAGATTTCTGGAGTTGTAGAATGCACCTATTTTTACAATTCTACGGGAAATAAGTCCTTGCTGGCTAGCTAGTATTAAAATTTGGCTTGAATTAGCTCAGATTTTACCCCCGGGGCTTGGACAACCAGTTTATCCCAGCCAAAGGGAATTGACCATTTTTTTAAAATCCTCATTCCCGGTGGTTGGCCCCCGGGGATGGAGGGGGGACATATGGGAACAACTGAAAATGACTGATGTATAAATCCGAATTACCGAGGTTACTATTACGGGTCATTTACGTGTAAAGCCGGCCGTCCGAACTATATCCACTGAAATGAACCGTTGTATTCCCCTCGATTGTCAGCGTGTTTGTTTAGTTGTTCATTGTCCTTATTATTGTTGTTTCCTTTTAGCGACTTACGGACTGGTCAAAAAGTATAGGGTGTGGTGGACCGGAGCATTTTGGAAATGTGGTGGTTATGAAACACGTGGCACACCTCCTCCATTTTGTAAAAAAAACTCACTGGCCCACCTTAAATGAAGGTTTAAAATTACATGACCCACCCTATTAAACATGGATTGCTTTTTTTTGTTGTTGTTGTTGTTGTTGCAATGCAATCCAAGTTTAGCGAGCTGTGCGCTTAACGGTACATCGCTATCACTGTCACTCCAACTGCTGGAAGCCAGTTTTGCGAGAGTGATATTGGCATCATCGAAGGAATCACTCTCAGCTTCCTGCAAAACACAATCTCCGCTTGCCTGTGAGCTGCTGACACTCGATTCAGAGCGGCGAGTTAAGAGGAGACTTTACACAGATTTTGCAGTGCTTGGGTTGTTGTTCTAAACCTCAAACAGCTCTCGAGATTAGAACCCCATTTACACGAGCAAAAAGATCGGCACGGCACCCCAGAGACCACCTCGCGAGGTGGTCTCGGCGCCCCTAAAATTTCGGGCACCGGTGCCGTATTATTTTTGGGCACGCTTTGCTTACACGTTTAAAATCAGGAGTGCCGTGCCAAAAAATTTGGCGACACCGTACCGAAATTTTGGGGTGCCGTGCCGATCTCTTTGCTCGTGTAAATGGGCTTAGACCAAAGAGTGTACATTGTAATGTTTAAAACACGAGCAGCAGTGTCTTATCGGGATTTAAAATCACGAGGCGCAGCCGAGTGGTTTGAGAGCCGATAAAACAAGTGCTGCGAGTTTTTTGAACGGCTTCAAAAACGTTCCTGGAAACACAATAATGCTTTTGTGAACGTTCGAGGAGGTTTTATCGGGTTTTGAAACCACTGCACGCGTATTTATCGACCATTTGATAGGTCAATGGGCTTGTGAATTATTAATGATTTTGAATGTTTTTTTTAATTCTGTTGTTTTCTAAGTCCCGGCAGAGTGTATCCGTTTCCGATTGGAGCAAGCTTTCAGCGAGTAGAGATACCGCGGGTGAAGTAGAAGGAGTGTACCTGGAGAAAAAGAAGTTTTCCAAGTTTGTAAGTAAAGCGTTTATCTAGCGGTGTTCAAGCGTAAAATAATTTGCTTGAATTTCGTGCGTTGTCAAACAGCAGGGGCACTATTCTCACTGCATACATAATTAGCCCGTAGCACGGGAAGATTTAAATCAGTTAAATTCCGTCCTGTCGGGCCAGCGTGCTGCGGCGCATGATGCCTTGCGGCCCTCGCTTCAAATAGCTCGGTTTTAGCCGCTTCCTGGCTACGGAGTTCGGTGAAAGTGGCGTTTAAGTTTCTTCGAGCTGAACAACCGCCACCAGCTTCGTTTTGCTATGGCTGACCACGAAGAAGCGGTTTTGCCTCCGCCGCCTGCTGCTGCGCCAGCAGCCCGAATCTAGCAGCTCCTGCACCAGTTGTGGAGCCTGTAGACGTTCCCGCTCCTGCGGCTGAACCCGAGGTAATTTTCGTCGTCACGTTGTCAATTTTACTTTGTGTGGGGTAGGTTTCGCCTCTGTAGGTTTCAGTTCCGTGTGTTTGGGTCTTTCTCCTTCCCCAGTTTCTTTATTATTTCGTACCGCTTTTGCATCCTTTAGTTTTTGTCGTCTTGCGGAGTGTAGCCGTTTTCTGCATGTATTTTGTTTTTTGGCTAGTTTGCGTCTCATTGTGTCTTGGTTCATTATCATGTTCCTTAGCTTTTGTTTTCCGTTTCCATATCCCTTTTTGTTTGGGGCTGTTTATTTAGTTGTTATGCATGCAATGTTCCTTAGACAAAGGCTTTTTCGCACGTTTGCGGTTTATTTGTTTCATTAGCTTGCTAATTGTGCACCTATGGGAGTTGGCCGCTATCACCTCCTTTCTTTTTCGCGTTGTTTTCGCGTCCCTTTTGTATAGCCGTTCATTTGCTTAGTTAATTGCCTCCTTTTCTGTTAGGTGTTTTTGTTTTTCGGTGTTTCTGTTTGTTTTGTTTTAATTATGCGGCGGCCTATTTGGCGTACCCTTTGGGGACTTAAACTGACTGCTGCAAGCATTCAAAATGTCTTGCGGCCCGGGGCGCCGTGGCTTAGTTCTGTGATTAAAACATTTGTTTATCCCATTGTGGCCCGGGGAGCCGTTGCATAGTTCTGCTCGGTATGCGTTTCATGCCAGTGTGGCCAGGAGAGCCCGCGGTCTGTAAAGCTGTATCATAGTTCTATTAGAGTATTAGTGTACGGTGGCCTGCGCTACCTGCGGCTGGGAGAGCTGTCACATAATTTTGTTAAAATATTAGCTATGCTAGCGTGGCCTTAGGAGCCAGCGGTCTGGAGAGCCGTGACTTTAGACTATGAGTTTATGCCAGTGTGGCCTAGAGGGCCAGCGGCCTGGAGAGCCGCTTCATGATTTTGTTAAAATATGAGTTTATGCCAGTGTGGCCCGGAGAGCCAGCAGCCTGGGGAGCTGTTTAACATGAGTTTAACATGAGTCCGCACCACTTATACTGGTGCGGACGGGAAAGCCAGCGGCCTGGAGAGCCGTAATATAGTTCTCTTTAAGTTCGACTTTCTACTGGCATAGCCTGGAGAGCCGGCAGGGTTATAGGTTTGCACATGCGTTTTGCGTTGAGGTTCTCGTGTTTATTGCCCCTCCTTTTTTGTTTCCCTCGTTTTATCTAGCCGGATGAGCGACTCCGACAGCTGGAGGAAAAGCTTAGGCTCTTGGAGCAGGAGAAGGCTGTTGCAAGTTCAGTTGCACTAACGCGCTAACAGCCCTCAGAAGGCATTTAAACAGGCCTCCGTCCCTTTTTGATCGTCATGAAGCAATAGAGTTGCTGGAATCATTGGTACGCTTAGCGAGGACGCAAGCCCACGATAAGGCCGAAGAATATTCGGCAGCGCTAGACGAAGTCAAGGCAAGACAAGCCTCCCTCGAGTCTGGTCACTTGCAACGCCTGATGCTCGGTTTGGTTGGCGACCCCCTTAGGGCCAAAATGGCCAAAGAGGCAATGTCGGAAACAGAATAATAGCATAGATATCAAATAGCGATTGTGAAATGTTTGTCTGGAAATTTTGTTATTCTTATGTCTGGAAGATTCGTATCTAGCCAATCAGCGTTCTTTTTAACTAAGGTGTCCCGCAAAGATAAGGAACAATTGTCTGTGATTTATTTAGCTTTCAGTCGAAGTAATCTTTTATATCAGTCGAGTCGAGGAGTTGTGACAGTTGTGAAACCTAGCGAGAATAGAAGAGGAGAAGAATAAAAATCTAGTGAAGACGAGACAGTGTGGGCTATCCTTACTAATTCCCCACATTAGTGGCACCTCCGACGGGACCTGCAGTGATTTGGACAACCTGTTAGTCAATGGAAGCTAAACTGGAGGCAGAACTTCAGCTTCTAAAGCTTACACGAGGAAGGACGAAATCTGTCGTGGAGAAGGGAAATATCGAGAAGATCACTCGACATAAAGAAACTCTGGGAAAGATTGTGGCATCTATAGAAGACTTGAAGCTAGACATCGAGAAAGGTAAGCTTGAAGCGGGGAAAAGCATTGACGAAGTTGATGAATGGGGAAAAATTATCGAGCAAACGATTGATGATGTAGATAAAGAAGTAGAAGATTTAAATCGTCATCTCGAAGAAGCTGGGGCAAAAGCAATAAACAAAAAACGGGAAGAGGAAGAGGCTCTTCTAGCCAAAAGGAGGGAGGATGAACTGAACTTTGAAAAACTTAAACTTGAGCAAAAATCAAAAATGCAGTCGCCCGATCAGCCCGCCGGAAAACCCCTAAGTAAGGGAAATGTCAAAATGCCAAAGCTGGTAATTACGAAATATGACGGCACCTACGAAAAGTGGCTTTCCTTTTGGAACAAGTTCAAAGCGGAAATCGATGCAGCCGATATTCCCCCGGTTACTAAATTTGCTCATCTCAAAGAATTACTGGAAAGTGATGTTTGTGAATCAATCGATGGCCTCCCATTTAGTCCTGAAGGTTATGAACGTGCTAAAAATATCTTGAAGTCCAATTACGGCAAGACAAGCGAGATTGTGAGAGCGTATATTGATAACATCAATGGTTTACCTGTGTTAACTGGATGCATCCCTAATGAAATTCATAAATTTTGTCAGACTTTGAACTACAATGTTCAATCATTAGAGACTCTAGGTAAACTTTCTGGGTGTTTATTTATGGTGCGTGGCGTCCTAGACAAATTGCCAGACATAAAGGCAGACCTCGTGAGCGGAAAACCGGGATGGCAAGATTGGGGTTTCGGGGACCTTATGCAGGCTTTAGAAGAATGGAAAGCCATTCATCCGATGGAAACTTTGGGGGTAGAAAAGGCAAACGAAACGTCTCCGACTCCGCCGATTTATCACCCGCCGCGTCCGCCGCGTCCCCCACGTTTGCCTCGTGACAGAAGTTTCTACGCGCGACAGGGCGAACCCAACCCACGACACGCGTGTGTCTACTGCGATCGCGTGACACACAGATCTTGGGAGTGTGAGAACGTGACATCTCCAGCGGAGCGCCGTCGCATTCTACAAAACAAACGCTTGTGCTTCAACTGCACTGGGCCTCAACACAGCGCTTCACAATGCCGAAGCCGCGCATCTTGCGTACACTGCAAACAAAGGCACCACTCATCTATTTGCGACCGACCGTCGGCAACTGGACGCCAAAGAGCGAACAACGGCGGAGTGGCTCTAACTGCAACTCAAGAAGGAGAGAAAGTCTGCCATCCAATCGTACTTGTCAGGTTGAATGGCGTGACCTGTAGAGCCCTACTGGACACCGGTGCGACTGCGTCTTATGCTTCAGGATACATCTTGGATCGTCTAAACCTCGTACCAGCTCGCACTCTAACACGCCGTATACAAACTATCGTGGGCATAGTGACTAAGCGGACAGAAACTTACAATACGCAAGTGAGTGACACTAAAGGTAACAATGCAATTTCATTACGAGTAACTAGAGTAGACCGCGCTGAACTTTTGTCCGTGGAAAATCCTAACTATTAAGGAAATGATCAGCAAATACCGCCATCTGGAAGGCGTTTCAATGGAAGACACCGACACTAAGAGCTTACTTCCGGTCCATGTTATTCTGGCCGCGAGTGACTACGCGAAGATAAAAACTCGAGAATCCCAACGCACCGGAGCTATCGGCGAGCCTGTGGCTGAGTACACTCTTTTTGGATGGACCATCATGTCACCAGGAACGGAGACAGACCTGGACAAGATGTTTCTAGCGCAGACGGCCTCGAATGACTATGAAGAGCTTTACCGGATGGACGTCCTAGGACTCGAAGACAAACCTAATGGCGATCAGAGCGTTGTTTGTGAAGAATTCCTTGAACAACTCAGCCGCAGCCCTGAGGGTTGGTATGAAACTGGCCTTCCCTGGAAAGGGGACCATCCTCCGTTGCCCTCTAACAAGTCTGGAAGCTTAAAGCGACTGGGGAGCCTAGTCCAACGACTTAAGAAGACAGGAAGGCTAGACGACTATGACGCTATCATACAAGAACAGCTTAATGAAGGAATTATTGAAGAAGCAGAGATGCCAGCAACTCAAAGAGAATTCTACATCCCGCACAAAGCAGTAGTGAGAGAGAGTGCAGAAACTACCAAGATGCGTATTGTCTACGATGCCTCAGCAAGAGCGTACGACTCAGCCCCTTCCCTAAACGACTGTCTGGAAGTTGGACCACCCCTGCAGAATCAACTATGGAAGGTACTCCTAAGGGGAAGGTTTCATTCAGTGGCTATCGCTGGTGATATTCGCAAAGCATTTCTTCAAGTGCGTATCCGAGAGCAGGACCGAGATGCACTGCGGTTTCATTGGTTGGAAAGCAAGGATCCTTTTCGTGTTCGCACGTACCGATTCACCAGAGCTCTGTTTGGTTTGGGACCCTCGCCGTTTCTGCTTAGCGGCGTAATTCAGCACCATCTGAACACTTGCAGACCTGCACACCCTGATCGCGTAGCAGAAATCGAGCGAGAACTGTACGTTGACGATCTCATTTCTGGTGGAGGTACTATCCAAGAAGCGAAACAAAAGAAAGCTACAGCAACTGAGATGTTCCACCAGGCCACCTTTCACTTACACAAGTGGCATTCAAACGTGACTGAACTAGAGCTCACTGAAGAAACTGAAACTGGGGATGACTTAAGCTACGCCAAGCAACAACTCGGAATCAAGCCGAGAGAATGTGGGCTGCTTGGTTTAAAGTGGAACAAACTGACGGACGAAGTTGGAGTTACAATTCCAGAGGAAGTTGCCCAACCGACAAAGAGAGGGATTCTGGGAAAAGTGGCGAGGATCTATGACCCCCTTGGTCTTATCGCTCCAATCACCCTGCAAGGAAAGCTTCTGTACCGCGATGCCTGTGAAGAGAAACATGCATGGGACGCTCTGTTATCCACCCCCCTAGAACAGCAGTGGCAGAAGTGGGAACGTTCCTTGCCGCAACACGTAACTTTACCACGAGCACTTACCAGCGTCCAAGAACCTATCGAGGACATTAAACTTCATGCTTTTGGAGACGCGAGCGGAAAGGGCGTGGCCGCTTCTGTGTACGCTGTGGTCAAACAGTCAAGCGCAATCAACCAAAGCCTGGTTACAGCAAAGGCAAGACTGGCCAAACAAGGGCTGACAATACCTCGCCGCGAACTGGTCTCCGGTCACATGGCTGTAAATCTTCTGACCAACGTACAAGATGCACTTCAAGGATTCCCTGTGACTTCGCTGCATTGTTGGCTTGACAGCAGCGTTGCCTTACATTGGATACTAGGAGGAGGAGACTATAAGCAGTTTGTGGCCAACCGGGTACGAAAAATTAGAGAACACTCTGATGTTGTCTGGAGGCACGTACCTACTCAGGATAATCCTGCAGATCTTGCTAGCCGAGGTGGACTGGTAACTGAGGAGAACCAACTGTGGTGGAAGGGACGAGAGTGGCTAAGTGATCCTGCGAAATGGCCAGCCGACCTTGTGACCGCGCCCACCGCTGAATCTAACGCAGAAATGAAAGCTACAAAGGAGCTCTTTGCCATGGCCGTTAAAGCTGATGACGATCTAGACCATCTTCCGGCCAAGCACAACTACTGGAAGACTTTGCGAGCGTGCGCTTGGATTATGCGGTTCGCAAACAACGCTAGAGCGAAAAGAGCGACAAGAACAAAGGGACCCCTGACAACAGACGAAATTGAGAAGCAGAAACACTTTTGGTTGCTACGCGTACAGAGCCGGGGAATTGAAAGCATGGAGGAAGATCGCCTGTGCCTAAACTTACAGAAGAACAAAGATGGATTGCTTGAGTGCCGTGGGAGACTGCAAGGGGTCTATCCGATATACATCCCAGACGCCACAACGTTCGCAAACAAGTATGTCGAACACGTCCACAAAGCCACTCTTCACGGGGGAGTGGGGCTTACTATGGCTAAAGTGAGAGAAGAGTTCTGGATTCCCCGCCTGAGGCGCCTCGCGAAGAAAGTCATCAGGGAGTGTTATGGGTGCAAACGCTTCCAGGCTGTTGCTCTCGCAGCTCCACCCCCCGGTTTATTGCCTCTGGAGAGAACTGAGGGCTCAACTCCCTTTGAAATTGTTGGCGTAGATTTTGCTGGGCCGATTAAGTACCGCAAGTCCTCTCGTGTAGAAGGAAAAGGCTATCTGGTGCTATACACGTGCAGTTTAACGAGAGCCTTGTACTTGGAGGTCCTGCCTAATCTGGAAACTACTACCTTTCTTTCAAGCTTGAAGCGTTTCATCGCTAGACGTGGACGACCTTTAAAGATCTTTTCAGACAATGGAAAAACGTTCGTAGGAGCGGCAAACCTACTGAAAGGAATCCAGAAAGATGAGCAAGTACAAGGCCACCTTGCATCGGAGAAGATTATCTGGAGGTTTAACCTAAGTCGAGCACCCTGGTGGGGTGGCCAGTTTGAGCGACTAGTGGGCCTCTTCAAACGTGCATTCTATAAAGTAATTGGTGGAGGAATGCTATCCTGGTCAGAGCTGTGCGAAGTCGTGCTGGATGTTGAAACTCAACTAAATCGCCGCCCCCTGTCCTATGTAGAAGATGACGTCCAGCTCCCTCTACTCACCCCATCTTCTTTCCTATTCCAAAGATGTATTCGCCTCCCTGAACAAGAACCATGGCGAGAGGAGACAACTGACCTACGAAAGCGTGCCAAGTATTTGAGGTCTTGTAAGGACGCTGTGTGGAGACGCTGGTCTCGAGAGTACTTGGCGGCGCTCAGAGAGCGTCACAACTGCAATGGAAAAGGCAAGGCGAAGCCCTTAAAGCCTGGTGACGTCGTTCTCATTCGTTCAGAAGAAAAGAACCGAGGAAAGTGGCCATTAGGAGTGGTCGTTGAACTATTGAACGGCCGTGATGGAATTGTACGTGGAGTGAAGCTGCGCGCAGGGAAAACGTTTCTAGAGAGGCCGATTCAACACCTTTATCCCATGGAACTAGCATGCGATAGAGCGCCGGAGAGAGCTGAAGTCCTTACCCCCCTGAATGCTAAAGCGCCAGTCTTTCGTCCACGGAGAGATGCTGCGGTTGCCGCAAACTTGCGTATTCGTGACGCTATAGAGAGTGAAGAACTTTAAAACTAAACGCAGGACAGAACTGTGCGGATGGACGGAGAATATAAAGTGATTTCAGCGAACTTTGACATTCATTACTTTGTTTTGTTTTGTTTCTGATTTCTATTTAATTATTAATTAAGCTAGCCGTTTCCTCTGTTTACATGTGCTTCCGTTTGGAAGGCACATGGGGGGAGTGTGTCGGAAACAGAATAATAGCATAGATATCAAATAGCGATTGTGAAATGTTTGTCTGGAAATTTTGTTATTCTTATGTCTGGAAGATTCGTATCTAGCCAATCAGCGTTCTTTTTAACTAAGGTGTCCCGCAAAGATAAGGAACAATTGTCTGTGATTTATTTAGCTGTCAGTCGAAGTAATCTTTTATATTAGTCGAATCGAGGAGTTGTGACAGTTGTGAAACCTAGCGAGAATAGAAGAGGAGAAGAATAAAAA
>NW_028145596.1:257500-272500 GCF_977016875.1 Pavona decussata
GTCATCACGTACGTCTTTTGATCTACCAATGAGATTACAATTCTGAAACGAGTGCAAAAAAGCCTTTCCATTTGATAAGAAAAGATTCCAAATTTTCAACCAAAAATTTTGGCTAAATGGAAAGTATTCTGGTTTATTCCTTACAACTTTTATTTTAAGGTTTGAGACTAATTTGCATACAACTTGTCGCAGGATTTTTGCTTTTCCGCCATTGCAAAAGGTTTCAACAATATCGTTACAAGCAGCTTCTGTAATTACTAAAGAACGTTTGCAAATAAAAACTTCAGCCAACTTTCCGAAGATGAACGCGATTCAAACAGATGAAAACAGCTTCCTGAACTCTCAGACGGTATTTGAAAAACTGTCGGGCCAACGATTTCAAAGTGCTTCTCATCAACGCGCGCATGCGCCTGGAGTGATATAGTCCCTTTAAGACCGATCTGGCAATCTGTTTATTATTCTCACATTCCGAATGGTGTGGTGAGGGCCGGAGGGAAGGGCAGGGAAGGGCCATAGAGTTGGAGGTACTCAATGTGTCATACCGGGGAGGTTCCGCCCGTAGGGTCACCCCTTTACCCTCAACTCTTACCTTTATCGTATTATCCGGGGGACCGTATTAAGCGGGGTCTCAGAATAAACGTCACGGACATATGTTTTATCGATACAAACACTGCAGAATACAGTTTAAAACCAACAGAACGAAATTTAACGCTTAATAGTAACTTACGCCTCACTCGAATAGCCTCTAACTAAAATTCACTTTCTCGAGTGTTTCTCTCAGTGCAAAATATTCGTTTAAAATAATCATTGACTTTGCTCTGCAGTGACATTTTCAATTTGTGGTTCAGCCAGACGGACTGAGTATTAGACAATTTATACAGTGCGCAGATAACCAGTATCCATAAAACAGATCTGTACAAACTGATCGTCAAACCGTATAAACCCCTCGCTCAGATAAGACATGGAAATATTCAAGTCCCCTTAATGAGATGTAATTTTCCATCCGTATACGGAATGAAAAGTGTCTTTACGATCTGTACAAACCGTACGGATCGTCAAATCGAATAAACTCCTCGCTCGACACAAATGACATGGAAATATTATAAGTCCCCTTAATGAGATGCAATTTTCTGTCCGTATACGGGCCGCAATTGTCTTTCCGTACGGATCGTGCGGCTGTTTTTCAAACTGTATCAGTTTGTCTATATTGGACATGATTGTCAGAGAGGGGACTCGAACATGAAGGGCCAACAGATTACGAGTCTGCGCCTCTAATCACTCGGCCGCGCTGCCTCACCCTGATGTAGAGATTCGATTGTCTATTTACTAAAAGGAGTTTTCTTTGTTCGTCAACAGGGCATTTACAGGGTAAGTTTGGAAGAGCTCTAAGATGCATCAGAACCTGGTAACGAAAATGGCAGTCAAGAAATGGAAGATACCAAGACACTCGAGGATGAGGACACTGGTGAATCATTAAAGAAAAGGAAAGTGGGAATCTCTGTTGGAAAGGAAAAGGAATCACTTTCTCAATCCACTCAAGAAGTTCGTCAGCAACACAAACTGGTCTTTCATGATGTTAACACTGTAAGTCGCTCATCTATGTGTATTCTTCATGTAATTGATCAAATTAACACTAGGAAGAGTGTTTCCTCCGATATCCAAACACCGAGAAGCGCCGAGTTTTTTAAACGACTTTGAGGTGTTTGGATATCTGATGAAACACACTTTCGAGTGTTTGATATGGCTTTTCAAATTATCAATAATTCTTGGAGAAATTCAAGGCTCAAGTTGGCAAAATTTTATGGTAGTTACGAACACATATCCAAACCACGGTCACAGTAGTGATTTTCTTTGTTTTCTAATGATGAATTATTAATAAGTTTGAGGATGTAATGGCTAATGGCGGTGTGCCGTCAGATAAGGTCGCATTTTCACGACCGGGCTGACTACAATTTGGTCGAAATTTTCAGTATAGTAAGGGAAATGGTCAAAACCACTATACTCGAACACAACTCAACAAACCACAACAAACCACTGCAAACTGAAAGGATGGTGTCTTTATTGCACACCCTCTATCCAACAGCAAAAAGACATAGGCACGTAAAGCGTGCATGACCTATGTTGAAGTTTTCATTCACGACAGGGTTAATTTTTTAAAGCACAATTTTTTATCCCAGGTCGGTTATGATGAATCACCGTGAAAAACACTTAGACTTGCTCACTAGTCGAGGAAAGAGGAAGGGAAGGTTGTTGTTTAGACTAGTTTCTTCCGTCGAAACTTCTTGCTTGTCTTTCATTAAAAGTACGCTCGTAATCGAAATCATTTTGAAGGGTAATTGCTGCCATCAATAGAAGTTAAATGCAATAAAATAAGAGAGGGGTTATATCAACACAATTTTGTTTACTATTAACCTACTATTAACTATTATGATACCTGAAATATTCTAATGTAATGTAGATCAGGTTAGTTTAGAAGTAAACACACGACCCCACAAGCTAACAGCTTTGATTATCATCGTCTTTAAATAAAGATTATGCATGTACGTATGTATGTATGTACGTATCAATTGCATGCAGGTGGAATCAGTCTTGCTTTTATTTATTTCCATTGCGCATATGCCGCACATTGACATTCCAATCCTAGCAGTATTCAAGATGTTTGTCCCATGAACCCAGTTTAACGGCCTTAGCTCCTACGAGTCTCTTGAACCTCAGTGGTAGAGCATCCGAACTCTTAATCGGAAGACTTTAGGTTTCACTCCTGATAGGAGCACTCGGATTTTCTTTTTCCGACTATGCGGCCTGTGTCATCCAATGAATGATACATCATTCTCAGCCTTCCTTTTGTTGCATTATTCATATACATTCGCACGTGACTGGCCAGAGAATAGACTATAACGAGGTAAGCGGTCCGGGAGGTCATGGCGCAAAACCAGCAAGAATTGACCTCAATATTCAGCTCTACTGTGGAGCCATAATAACAACTGTTATGGTGTGTTACTAAGCAGTGCACATGATCTTCTTTTGTCTCTGTAGCTTGAGTTTGCAAATGCTATAGCCAAATCCGATCCAGATGCTAAACGTCTTTTAAATCCAGGCTCCATGCAGAATGTCCCGTATGACTGTTTGTACAATCCCCAGGCAATACACAAGGTAGGGAGATTGCGTGACCTTTTAGATGTAACGTGTTCCTTGTGCTCCTGTCACAGCTTACAGCAAGTGTAGAAAAAAAAATGTTGTGTCGTAATTTGTGTTGCAAGTGTCATTTTTTATTATTATTATTATTATTATTATTATTATTATTATTATTACATTTTCTTTATCCACTTGCAATGGATTACAAGCTTACGCAGGTTATTACTCACCGTAAAAGCTAGCCAGCCCTCTCTGTTTTGTTCCCCTCTTGGATAGGTCCCCCCGGCTTACTCCTTAAATCTATACCAAGAGTCCGTCGTTCTCAGGTAATGCATTTTTAACGGATCTTTTCCTCGGAAAGATTGTCCGCACGCCTGAAAAAAAAAAACGGAAAAATAATAAAAATAACGTCTTCTGCAGGCTCCCCCTCTTTCCATGTAGACCAGCCCTAAAACAACACGGCAATCGAGAGACCCACCAAGCCGCGAATTACCGAACCTATGAGTCTAAACCGCTAACCCTTACACACGGAGGGAGGGGTAGCCTACGTAGCAGACGTAATCGGGGAGGGGGAGGGGGCGGGGGGGCGAGAAAAAGTGAGAGAAATGGGGGGACCCTCCCCTCTCCCCAATCTCCCACTCTTTTTTCACTTTTCTCCCTCCCCACCCTCCACGGTTACACCTGTTACGCAGGCTAGGGGAGGGGCTACTCCCTATAATAGACTTTTCGGGGAGGCCCCGAAGAGAGGGCGCCGGCTCATTTTCCGTACAGTGGCTAGTCATCGAGCCCACGCGAAAAGGTGTCTTTTATTCATGCTGGAGGTATATTGAAGGGAAGGGATTTTAGGAGATGAAGTGTAGACGACATTGGGGTAGAACGGTTATTTAACAGACCCAAGGAAATACTATGCAGTGTTTCTACTTTAGCTATGTGGAAGGGATTACTTTTTCTTGCAAAAATGGTTATAACAGGGTGAGGGCTTGGACCTCGAGGCGGAGTATCCCCGTAGAAAACTGATGAGGACTCCTTCCCCCCCCCCCCGACCATTCCACAACCACACCTCTTTGGCTGTGTTTTAGTCCATCATGATAATGTAGTCTTCGAAGTCAAAAGGATATCGATTAACACTCTCTTGTAGTAGTTGTTATTAGAACACTAATTACTCAGTTCAAAGTTTTGTTTTCCCCAGGTTCGTTTCAACCCTAATAAGCAAGCTTTTTCGTGGCTTGCCTCAGGATGCGCAGCTGGTCTGGCAAGGCTCCATTTAGTCGAACAGATCGAGTGAAGAAACGCTGGTGTTAAGCAAGGAGTCATCAATCTTCTGATGCGGGCGTCAGAGGGGAAGAGCGAGAACAGACACTGGATTGAGAAGAGAGAAGATGTACCTTTCATGAATCATACAAAACTATGGACTTTCGTTTGCATAACCCTTTCAAATCAAATAAAATCAAATAGCGTTGTTTATCCACGGTTATCTCATCAGAAAAAATGCTATTTACAAATACTATTTGCCCTCTGAAAGTGGCAAAACATCAATTAAAAGTAGCCTGCAAGCAAGCTCTCCGATCTGGGGTCTACCTGTCTTGGCTTAGAGCGTCCGTGCATGGCGCCAGCCACGAGAGGATTGGGGCGCCCCTTCCCCAATCTTCTCGCCGTTCGCTTCGCTCGCCGCTCGCCTCAAATATATGTCGCACTGAGACTCTTGCTTGCATGCTAATTAAAAGAGGCTCTGTTTTGATCATTAGCTTTCACTTCAGCGCTCATACTTCAATTCGCCATGTAGAGCACAATGAACCATACCCCAAGAAAACGCTTCTCATTAGCTCTCATTTACGCGAGGGTTCAATTCTTGTTGTTACCACCCTCGGGAGACCCCCGGAACAAAACACTTTTAAGCAGGCCTATCCCAGGGATAGGAGTCGAATCAAGTTAAAATAACTACTCGCGCAAGAAATATGCCTTTCTTGATTAAGAGAAATTCACGAATTTGCTGTTTTCAGATTTTGTTTGTAATGTTGCCATCCTCCTGTAAACCGAGCAGTTTATTTGCACTGAAAGAGAAAAGATTTGCCGTGCTATATTGGAATCAGTAACATTCTAATACTAATTCCTTGTAAATTTTGAGGCATTGTTGATAAGTTGGAGATTCCTTCCATGTTGAATAAAGTTAACAGTTTATTCGTTCCATGGGAAGAAGCATTGCGTGACGATCCTAACAACGGCTGCACCGGAATCTAAACTAACAAGGCCTTCGTGAATCTAGTCCCTAAACCTTCCGGGGGCCATGAAACCTGTGATTCCGTGTCTTTTCACGAAAAGCGCCCAAGTTTTCATCGGCCAACTTTTCAAATATTCGGGTAGGATGGTGCTTCCTAATACAGATTTAGTAACCTTTACCAAGATCTTCTTCTTCCCGCATAGACATAAACCGCGCAAAAAAACTTTCAATTAGTAGCCCCAGTCCATAAGAAATCAGAGTTTCTCGGACAATTCCCAGATGCGAAAAACGTTTAAAAGAATGGTGCCCTATTTTGTTTAGTTTGCTGTCAGACTATAATGAATAAGAAAGTTAGTTTCTGAAGAAACTGTAGTACTGCATCGGTGAGGAGTTGAAATGAATGTTTGCTTTATCAACAGAGTTGATAACTAAAGGTAAATTGGCCACCGTAAAGAGATTCGAGTGCTGACGTTTCGAGCGTTAGCCCTTCGGCAGACACATTTTATGGATTCGCTCTGGCGAGGGGCTACGGCTCGAAACGTCAGCACCCGGATCTCTTTACGGTGGTCAATTTACCATTAATTCCCAACGCTGTTGACAAACCAAACATTCGTTTATAAAGAGCCATAAACTCCCGGAAAATTGTACAAGTGTTGAGTGACACACCCTTCACCCTGTGGTCCTTCAAGTCCTTCGACCTCACGTCATTTGACACCGGCCATATACGTCCAAACCTTCCCGCTGTCCTTTCGTGTTTCTTATCGTTCGTTCCCAAAAGAAGAAAGTACTTTTATTTTGTCGTCTGTTCGTTCTGTGGGTGTGTAGGGTCTCTAGGCCAATAGCAACCAAAAAAAGGCAAACGTTTACTTTTAATAATTGTTTATTTGTTCCTTTACACATACATTCCTGTTGAGAATAAATATGGAATCTATTGACACTGGCAGGAAAACAACATTTTGGGTTTTAGCTCTGAGAGCCATGTTCGGCGCAGATTATTATTTACACTTGTATTTTGCGCAGGTATTTCATATCTAAATACATTAGTATAGGATTGATAGAGCGCTTTTCAATTGAGCATCCAAAGTAAACATTTCGCATTTCCTCACGGCGGCCATATCGGTGTCCCAACACAAAGAAATGGCGGCCATGTTGGTGTCCCAAACTAAACCTCTGGGAATTAAACTCTATTTTTCTGCAAATACTTTCTTTTGTTTCAGTAAACCAATATGACCGGTAATCACGTGAATGAAAACGCTCTATAATTGATTTAGTTGGCCACTTTCTCAATTATTAGACATTAAATCAAAAACAATCCCGACTTGCTTAGAAGGGTTTTCCAAGTTTAAGGCCATTTACTTACAGTTTCTTCGCGGTTGATTAATTCATTGTGTTGTTTACGTCTTTTCGGATATGTTAACAGTAATTACTTTGGTTACGGTTTTGTGATACTCAATTGAGCACCGCTCTCTCTTGCTAACCGGTTTTCCGTGTATCGAGCGAACTAAAATATAACTTGACAAGGTACATATTTTAGAGCATCACACAGGTGTGCCACTACTTGTTGTCTTATATTGTTACCATCAAGGTCCAAGTAAGTGAGTTTACAATTTTTATCTTTTAGTGCATCACACAAGTGTGCTACTCCTTGGTCTCCTATATTGTCATAACTAAGGTCCAAGTTAGTGAGTTTACAATTTTTATCTTTTAGTGCATCACACAGGTGTGCTGCTCCTTGGTCTCCTATTTTGTCATAACTAAGGTCCAAGTTAGTGAGTTTACAATTTTTATCTTTTAGTGCATCAGACAGGTGTGCTGCCCCTTGTTCTCCTATTTTGTTAAAATCAACGTACAAGTTAGTGAGTTTACAATTTTTATCTTTTAGTGCATCACACAGGTGTGCTACTCCTTGGTCTCCTATATTGTTCTCACCAAGATACAAGTTAGTGAGTTTACAATTGTTATCTTTTAATGCATCACACAGGTGTGCTGCTCCTTGTTCTCCTATATTGTTATGCCTGAGGTTCAAGTTAGTGAGTTTACAATTTTTATCTTTTAGTGCATCACACAGGTGTGCTGCTCCTCGGGCTCCTATCTCGTTACTCGTAAGTTCCAAGTTAGTGAGTTTACAATTTTTATCTTTTAGTGCATCACACAGGTGTGCTACTCCTTGGTCTCCTATATTGTTCTCACCAAGATACAATTTAGTGAGTTTACAATTGTTATCTTTTAATGCATCACACAGGTGTGCTGCTCCTTGTTCTCCTATATTGTTATGCCTAAGGTTCAAGTTAGTGAGTTTACAATTTTTATCTTTTAGTGCATCACACAGGTGTGCTGCTCCTTGGTCTCCTATCTCGTTACTCGCAAGTTCCAAGTTAGTGAGTTTACAATTTTTATCTTTCATTGCATCACACAGGTGTGCTGCTGCTTGTTCTCCTATATTGTTATTTTTTAGACCCAAGCGAGTGAGTTTACAACTTTTATCTTTTAGTGCATCACACAGATGTGCTGCTCCTTGTTCTCTTATATTGTTAGTGTCTAGCTCTAGCCCAGTGAGTTTATTATTTACATCTTTTAGTGCACGACAAATCTCTACACAACCCAACCTACCCATACTGTTATTTGACAAATTCAAGTACAAGTCTCTGTCAATAATTTTAAGGACATGCAGTACCGCTGCACACTCTATAGGTGCTGCCGAACAACTCCGAAAACATACCTCATCAAAACTAATTACTGCAAATTTGTTTTGTATTGCAGAATGCTGCTTTACATTGATCTCATACAAATATTTACATAAGTTCAAGGCTAATGTCCTGTCTACTCTAGCTGGCCAGTAGGTCAGTATTCTTCCCTCTCCTAACAAGCTAAACTTGGGTAGCTCCTCCGTCGACATAGGAAGAAGTTCACTAAAAATATCAACATTGGACATTTCTTGGTCTGGATCAGGCTCCAACAGCCCAGCCACAAACTGTATCACTACTTGCCATGCACCTTTGTTGATGTGATCAGCAACAAATCTTCGCAATTCCTCTTTAGTCATGGTGTCCGTTACATGCTTAGCAGCGAAAAATTCCTGCACTGTTAAGTGCAGGAAACAGTATTGTGCTTTGGGCTGTTCACTAAGTAAACGGGGCTTGGCGTCGGGTAAACGGTGAAGCAGTCCACAATGCTCCAGTCCATCAACTTCGTTTGATTCAAAGATTAATGTTCCTTGTTTAATGCCATTAAAAGCGGTTTTTTCCAGTCTCTTGAACACCATTTCATTTTCGGGATGAAGCTGTTTAAATGGTTTGTACATGTACGTCCCAAGGTCGGTTTTAGAGCAGCTGTATTTGTCATCACGATTGTGCTTATAGAAGAAAATCTTGACCGTCATGCTGTAAATTTCGGTCATCTTTGTTGGGAGCTGCAGACCTCCATCGAAGATAGAGATCCTGATCAAGTGTAGCAAGCAATGACATATGATAAAACAATTCACGGGGATATTGCACAGTGAAAAGAGATTGATGTTTGTGCTGATGTGCTGCCATATTGTTTCTTTCGCGACGTGGTCACCTTCTGTAAACTTCTCCACATAGTCCTCAATTCGCTCAGATGTAAATCCAAGAATTTCAACTGTCCTTTTGAATTTAAGGTTTCTAACACATTCCACAGCAGTTGGTCTTGTTGTCGTTATCACCGAAGAACCACGGAGAAGTTTTCCTGACACTAGTTTGCTGTAGAGACAGTGGAGGGGCATTTTCGCCTCCCCAGTGTTCTTGTAATAAGAGTCATCTTGGGCTACGTCGGATCTTGCAGAGAATTCATCAATTCCATCGAAAATCAAAAGTACTTTGGTTGGGTTCTCTTTAATATAGCTCCAAACCTCGTCATCCAAACGTCCTACTGTTTCTGCGCGATCCAACAACTCATAAAGATTGAGGTTTGTTTCCGAGTTTAAATGCCTGAATTTCAAAAGGAAGGCCATGTCAAAATGCTTTTTCATCTTGGGGTTACCAGATGCCCACATTCGAAGAAGCTTGGTAGATAGCATTGTTTTGCCAATGCCTGGACGACCAACAACGAGAACATTGTTGCGGTAAGCATCAAAGATGTCTTCTAGCCGTACAGACTTGGACTGACTCGCATTGGGTGCGGGGTACACTTTAAGTTGTTCCCATCTATCTGTGGGAAAGTCATAGTTCACTCTGCCTTCGTGAATCACTGCATTTACATATATTTGGTCCGTACTCAGATCTTTAGCTTCTGGGCCTTCACCTGGATTAGTTCTGAAGGGTTGTTGAAGTTCTGGAAGCCGCTCCGTGTCTGCTATGATATCGTCCTTTATCTTTTGTACGGCTGCTTGAAGTTGCAAATAATCTGGATTGAGGAAAAGAAAATGTACATTACATCAGCTAATTTGTGTGTCTCGAAAACTTTGCGTAGCTGAATATACTGGGGATAAAAATCTGATCGTGATTTTCTATTTCACAAACCGACAGTTTCCTTTTCTGTTCTGGTATCGCTTTTAGAACAAAATACAGTTTACTAATTTATAGTGGTAAACTGTAGCCCCCTCCGAAAAAAAAATTAAATTCAATGATTAACACAATCTGGGAGATGGTTTTTACTAATACAGTAACTCTCACAGCCACAGCCTCAATAAAGATAATAATGTTATGGCAATTTTGTAAAGAAGACAAAAAAGTGCCACTTCCTTTTCGTTCTGAAGTTAACTTCTGCAAGAGACAATTCTTTGGTTGCAACTCAAAAGCAAAACCTGTGGCATAACAATCATCATTTCATAAATTGTTGGGGTTTCATTAAGGGCAAGCCACCGCGCAAATTGACCGTCCGTGAACACAACTTTGCCCAGTTACTTTTAACATCTCAAGCAATGTTTTCAATAAAGATCATATCCAAGTTAACTACATGTACATGTATCCTGCCCAGGTGCAATAGCCTCTTGCCCGACTAGGCAAGATCTTAAGGACGGTGCCTAATTTTTTTTACTGCGCATACGTTCTGCGTACCTCGAGATACTCGGGTTTCCTGTGGGTGGTGCCTACTCCACCTTTTGCTGTTCATTATGAGAAAATACGCATCCATTTGCGTAAAATGGCGACCAATTGCGCGAAGATACATTCATTAGCGCCAAACGACGAACATTTGCGCTTAACTCAGATTCAATAACGATTTTTGCATTTTAATCAACATTCAAAAACACTTTTGGGCATTCTTACGCGTCATTCGACATACAAAAGAGAAAAATATACTTTTATTTGCGCTGATATTCAAGTCATTAACACCATCTTGAAAGTCAATAGAGGTAATAGACAAACATTAACGTGCATAAATCATTTATTAACATTTTTATCACACTGTTTGAAATTCAATAGCATTCCTGGACGGCGTTAGTGTGGATAAGACAAATATTAATGCGCTTGTACAAACAATTGAGCGATCTTTAGATTCAATATACAAAAATCGATTTTCAATTGAACAAAACCTAATTTACCAGACTTTTTGCTGTCTGAAAGTAGCAATCAAGGCTGACATCTCACGTCCGGAAATTCAAAGACGTATGGATAACAGAGACGAGGCTAGAGTACGAGGAATCCCACTGGGGGAGTTTCGAACACAACAACTGCTGCTGAAGCTCTGCACAGAAACGTCGACACTGTGACCGCAACTAAAAGTGTGCAATGGTACCGCTTCATGCAGACCTATCTGCCAAGATGTTTTAATAGAGAGCTTATTGAAGGGTAAACTAAAATTGAGAATAAAATAATTTTTTGAAATTGTACTATTCAATTGAAAATCGATTTTTGTATATTGAATCTAAAGATCGCTCAATTGTTTGTACAAGCGCATTAATATTTGTCTTATCCACACTAACGCCGTCCAGGAATGCTATTGAATTTCAAACAGTGTGATAAAAATGTTAATAAATGATTTATGCACGTTAATGTTTGTCTATTACCTCTATTGACTTTCAAGATGGTGTTAATGACTTGAATATTAGCGCAAATAAAAGTATATTTTTCTCTTTTGTATGTCGAATGACGCATAAGAATGCCCAAAAGTGTTTTTGAATGTTGATTAAAATGCAAAAATCGTTATTGAATCTGAGTTAAGCGCAAATGTTCGTCGTTTGGCGCTAATGAATGTATCTTCGCGCAATTGGTCGCCATTTTACGCAAATGGATGCGTATTTTCTCATAATGAACAGCAAAAGGTGTAATACAGGGATATTTTAGCGCGGTTTGAAATTATGCGGAGAAAGCAGATCTTAGCAAGAGCTTTTACCAATAATTGGTATTTAAAAAGAAAATTGGGGATAGCCATGCATTTTTTCAGAGATACATGTAATAAAGCTTCAATTTGGAATAAAATGCCATACATCTCTTTGTATTTTAGCATTTTTTTGAATTATTCTTCATTGTCTCTTAAAAATGCGTGGTTACCCTCAGCCTTCTTTTTGGATTCCAATAGCCCTAGCTAAGATCTGCTTTTCCCGCATAGTAATAAAATGCTCCAAAATACTTCTGTTTTAGTATGCACCGTTCTTAATGAAACCCCTGAAATTGCTGCCAATAATTCTTTCCAAACCAACTGTCAACAGATAGTTTGAGGACATTTTTTCACCACTCAGTTCATGAATCATATTCTTATGCCCCATTCACACCAAGGCTTCAACACGTTTAAAAGCTGATTAGTCAAACACAGTTTAAAATTGTTTCCTTCATTAAAGCTGCTTTCGGATTTTTATCGACTACAGATTTTGCACAAATGAGAGCATAAGTTAAAGATTACCTGAATCCTATGTCCAAGCCAATGGTTCAGCTTTCTGTTACCAATTTTCAGTTTGTTAAACCTGGTTTAATTAAACATGTTTTGTTCGTGTGAATGGGGTTTTAGATCAGATTTTTACGCAGCTATCTGGGACTGACCTTGATCCTCGCTTCCTTTTCTCTTTCTTTTTCTTGTTTGTTCATTTTCCTTTCTTCTTGTGCTATGGAGAATATTCAACTTTTCCATTTCAGTGCTCATATGCTCGCTGATGTCACCTGAGGATCAACATTCAACACAACTTGGTAAATTTTTGGCATGATATCCTTTCCAGCCACAAGTATCAACTGTAATTTGATCATATTTTTAATTAAAAATAAAAACACAGACCACACGCATGTGTATGGTTTATTGGCAAGACGAAACTGATAAGAAACACTGTATAGAAAGACTCTGCAACAACTATACACTGTACATGCTGTTAATTCCATATTAACAATACCATAGCCTGTTCATTTGGGAGAAGGTGGCACTACTCTTTCTCCTTGTTTACACCAAGACTATACACAAGTAAATATGTGCTTCAAAGTTTGGCATAATTTCCTGAATTATTGCTTTAAATTAGTGTGCTTCAAGCAGCCACCCAAGGATAGTTGAGGCAGCAACTCTGAGCTTTTGTCACAAAAAAAATTCAAGTGACCAGATTTCTTGTGCCTTTTTCTGCAATTGTTTTAGTTGTTGTAGCAATGGTGCATGTGTGGATTCAAAGTGGTTTTTTCAGTTTACACTTGTAGCACAATTACAATTCAGTCCAATCAGACTTGCACTCCACCGAATAAAATCAGATAAGCAAACTTTTGAGACGGTCTGTAATCACAATGCCACTTTAGAGTTCAAGTGCAAGTGAACATGATGTTTTAGTCAATATGACTAAAAGATGTTGCGACACCCAAGCAGGATGGTCACTGCCACTGTTGGTAGCCTCATCTATGTTGTTCCGTGGCTTTAAAGTTGGACAAGACATTGACTTTTATTTATAACAAAAGACCCTTAATATTAATGGCAGTGTCCCCTCTGATTTGTCCTTGGGTAAAGAGTGAGTGTCTTGAGCAATTAAACTCATCAATTATTTGATGAGCTTGGGAGCTGGTGCATAAAAGGTTGGTGGAGCCAGGCAGCATGGGGAAGGAGGTTTATGGCAACCCTGCGAGCAGCCACCACCAAAAGCACCATCACACTGAACCCAATCAGTGGAATACTTACCAAGGGAGGGCAGAGAGGGAAAAAGGGTTGAAAATAAAGCAAGTAAAATGGCCTTTCTCACAGGCCAGCAAGCAAGCAAATGCAAAGAGAACCATGAGGCACCTACAGCAGAGAGCTCAAAGATTGCCCCTGAGCTGCAATGGAAGGCGACCACTGACAGGCATTGTCTTGACTTTAACCTTGCCTAAAATAATTTCATTTAGCCACATAAAAAAATTACCTCTTTCCTTTGAGACAAAACCATCAAATGTTCATTCAATAAAATGATGACCAAGTATATAACCATATATATAAATATATAACCATAATAATAATAATTACAAGCTACATGAACATTATTAGAAACAATAGGCTAGAAGAGCTAAAAAATAATATTTTTAAGGCCAGACTCAATATTATTGATCATGTCCTTCAGCCAGCTTTTCCAGTGATAACATTTACCTTGGCTATAGTGCGGCCATCCTTGGAAAACACGAGGATCGTTAAGAATGTTTGCCACAACAGAGGCTGCCATAGTACTTGCAAAAGCCATCCAGTTGCCACTTGAAGACTGAGTTGGATCTCCAAAACTGGCCACACCTTTTGCTATCACCCATTCTACCTTGTCATCATAGGCTGCTGCATAAAGACCTGAATTTGGAAGACAGATAATTAAAATTATTGACGCACTCTAAAAATCATTCATGTTTCGTGGCAAGTGCTAGGCATACACTGTAGTTAGGCATGGTTGGGAGGAGGGTGGGTGGGTCAGAACAGTGTGGGAATATTCTGGTGATATTCTCACTCCATCCTTCCCCCACCAATGTCGTATTGTAGTCAACAAATTGGGTTTGAAAATCTGGCTAGCGCTTATACATGAAAAATATTGCAGGATACATGTACTTTTTTGTATTCAACTTGATCTGATTGTTGTAGCCTATCATCTGAAATATGAATTATTACTCAACAAAGGAAACATTAGAGCTACATGTACATGTAGCCTATAGGGGATGGCTGTACAATATTGAGGAGAAAGATTGAGTGGATGCCTCTGAGCACAGTATTAGCTGTCTCACTTACATGCGCAGCGTTATATATGACACTCTAAGGGTTTTAAGAGAGCAGAGGGATCAGCCTTGAGACCAAGCTAAAAGTCTGCCAGGCAGTCGTCCTCTGTACCCTACTCTGTGGCTCAGAAACCTGGACCGCGTACAGACGACATGAAAAACAACTGAACCATTTCCACCTCAGATTCCTCCACAATCTTCTCCACATCCCCTGGAAGGACAAAGTCCCTGGCACGGAGGTCCTTAAACAGGCAAACTTCCCTAGCATCACCACCCCCATGCGCAAGGATCAACTGAGATGGGCAGGCCACCTCTCCCACATACCTGATGACCGCATCCCAAATCAGCTCCTCTATGGAGAACTCTGTCACGACAAGCATACAGTCGGAGGGCAGAGAAGGCACTTCAAGGACAGTCTGAAGGTCTCCTTAAAAGACATCAACATCAGCACTGAGTCCTGGGAATGGCTTGCCTCCGACAGACCCCACTGGCACCACCTCATCACAAAAGGAGCCAAAATAGCAGAGGAGCGCAGGTCGGAACCTTCAAGCTGAGCAGAAGCGT
>NW_028145596.1:277500-297500 GCF_977016875.1 Pavona decussata
GCCTATCTTTAAGTTAACCCTCTGGGTGCAATTTGGCAGATCTTAAAACTGAACTTGATGAAAAACAAAAAAAAAAAGTACCCTCCATTTTTCTGAAATGTGTGGTTTTACATCATTGCGATCCCTAACTTTTGTATAATGTTATCTTGACAAAAAATTTTCATTTTCTAGGTTTGGCAACTTGTAACTTGCAACTCCAACTCACAACTCATAACTCACAACTCCGGAACTCGCATTCTTCCCACACCCCTGGCACATACATGTACATGTTAGCCTTCTCACCAAAAAGTAAAAGGCTCAGAATTCAAAGCAGCTGGCTTTTTAGTAGGTTGTGAGCACTTGAGGAGAACCTTGTAAATGGCCCACGAATTTTCCACTATACATGCCTCATTAATAAACTTGAGACTAAATTTAATCCATTAAAGAAGAACCCACAGCCAAAAAAAGTACATGTAGACCACTCTTAGGGGTTCTTTTCAAAACTTTAGACTTGTAAGCATTCTGTCACTTTAAAATATGGGAGTACCCAACACTGTTGCTACTTGTGGTTTAATGAACGAATGGAAAAATCCAAGAAACTCTGATAGAATGTTGCGATGTGTACATGCACGTTAATTTCTCCTTTTCCCTTACGACGGTACACCATGGAGGACAATCCCGAGTGTAATGGTAAGCAATGTTTTATTCTATTTTGTGTTATTTTATGCTACCATATAAAAGTAAACTTATTATGCATGGATTAACAGTGACTATCAAAAAGAAACTACATGTAACTGGCCAGTGATCTTTTCCCATGCGTTTTGTGTTTATAAAGACTAAACTAACGTTCTGCATGGCTACAAGGACAAAACCTATCTAAAAGTTAACCCTCTGGCTGCAACTTAGATCTTAAAACTGAACTTTATCAAAGACAAAAGTACCCTCCCAGGAGTTACCACTTTTTTTTCTGAAATGTGTGGTTTTACGTCTTTGCGATCCCTAACTTTTATGTAATGTTATCTTGACAAGAAATTTTCATTTTCTAGTTTGGCAACTCGTAACCCACAACTCTAACTCACAACTCATAACTCCGGAACTCACATTCTTCCCACACCCCAAGTATATACATGTAAGCCTTTTCGCCGAAAACAAAAAGGCTCAGAATTCAAAGCAGCTGGCTTTTTAGCAGGTTGTGAGCACTTGAGGAGAACCTTGTAAATGGCCCACAAATTTTCCACTATACATGCCTCATTACTAAACTTGAGACTGAATTCATTAATCCATCAAAGAAGCAATGAGATGTAAAGGGAAGTGAATAGTGCTACTAAAAGTTTTAAATCTTACCTATTTTAAAAATAGCATTGCTGATGTCTTACTTCACTTCTTTGTCGCTTGTTAGAAGAGGTTTCTCTCTAGTCTTGCTTTCCAATGTATGAGATCTACATGAAATTAAATTAAAGGTAGTTTGGCAAACATTACAATCACATTATCAAAAACTTATTTAAGAGCTGCTCCCTACAGCTGTTGGTAAATGTTAGCCAAAGCAGAGTAAACATAGTTTGAGTTAGCAGGGAGTTCGAATTGAGTTTGAGTTAGATAGTTTAAAATTACTGGAGACAAGTCCAGGAAAAATCAAATTTTGTTCGAGTTAGAAGGGAGGGTGGGTACTTATTCAAGGATGGGCACTTATGATTTTCCCAACATTTTCAGTAAACAAGGACATTTTCAGAGAATAACAAAACAAGGGGTAACAAATTTATTTCCCTTCTAAAAGACAAGACAAAACAAAGTGCAAAATCTAACATAAGAAATATAAAAGGTCATTTACAGTACTTACTGTGCAAAAGTAATGAGAGCGAATTTCGACGAATTTTGTCTATTGTTCTTGTAAATTTTCGACGATATGACGGCGAAATTTCCTATGGTATTTCACGTCGCTCAATGCAATATTTCGAGGAAAATGCGGCGGAATGATGCGAATTCTTTCGAAATTTCAAAGTAACGAACTTTCCTTGCTTTCAAAATTTAGAAGAAATGAACTTTCGTTTCTTCAAATTTTCGAAGCAGCAAACTGTCATTAAAAATACACTGTAGATTATAATTGCAGTATATTACTCGGAACTAAACGCGCTTTGTTTATTTATTAACACCACAACTGAAGAGCGTTTAAAAATAAGCTAGAGAGATTTAACCCGCACTCTGCTTCAGTAGAGTAACCGCTTGTTTGTTTTTAAACAAGACTAACCTTCAAGGACTGAATCGTAATTACAACAAGCGGGATTGTAAACTCCATGATCTTGATTACGCATGCAAATTTTTCGTTCAGCTTTCTAGGCCAACCGGACTTTGGGAGGTTGTCAACGGTACCGGTAAGTTTGATCTTCTTAATTATTCTCGCCATGCTCTGATAGCTGATGAAAGAACCTTCATCTCTTAATTTTTTGAATATGGCTAGTGGCTGCAAGCCATTTTCGTAAAGAGATTAGATTTGCTTTCGAGCGCAAGGTGAAACCTTTTGGCATGAGTACTGTAAACAGTGTGATTACAGATCACTGAAGATGACATTTAAACAAAACCCATTGCCATGATAACATCACGATACCATGATGCCTTGCTGTCTCAAATAGAATAGTTTAAGCAAAGGGTTGATCGAAGGAAGCGAAAGCCTTCTTACCTAGCTTAGCCTCAAAAATTCGCTGCACTTTTCAAAACTTCGAAAAACACTTCAAAAAATTAAAGCATTCTAACTTCAAAATTTCGAAGCATTTCCTTCGAAATTTCGCGAATCTTCTCGAATTTTTGTCTGAATTTTCGCTGAAACATTCGCATACAATTTCGAAAGTGTTAAGACAATAGCGCTTTCGAAAATTCGTTGAAAGTTCGGCAATATTTCATTTTGTTTATAAAATCGCTGGTTTTCGTCGAAAAGTGAAGAAAAGCCTCGACATTCGCTCTCACTACTTTTGCACAGTTACTGTAACTACTGTATCTTAAACCAATTTTGGTTGATTTTGGTTCTCTTACTTCATGTTGGGCTGGTACAGAAATGTTTTTTGTTGGTAGGGGGGTGGGGTGGGTGCTTATTAACTCTTTTGGGCTTTCAGGATGGGCACTTATTCAAGATGGGTGCTTATTCGAAGTTGGACAGTTATCAATTGAATAAATACAGTACATGAAGGAAATTGTTCCAAACAGCCAAAAGGAATCAACAACCTAACACGCAAGATTGTGTACCTTGCCTAAGAGATTTTAGGCCACGAATCTGATGAGATCTGACTAACAAATTATTTGTTCAGCATGGATAACTACCGATTGAGAATTAATACTTCTGGATCTTGCTAAGAATAAAAATTGTTTTGAGAACAGATTGATCAACCAAGTCTTGTGTGTCTGGGTGGGTTTTTCCCAGATGTACAGTAAAATATAAGATGACAGACAATGTTACAATAATTGTCTGCACTTCATGCAAATTCGGATCCACGCATCATGCATGTGACATTCAAGGTCCAACAAAGGAAATAGTTTGAAGTACAAATTTTAAAACTTTTCCCTAAGACCATTACCTTCAGTATGAAACAGTCCCAGATTAAAATGGCATCGTCTTAAGACATGTATAACTGAAGGATTACCATTCCAGAAATAACTGAATTTAACACATCAAAGAGGCAAATGACAGCTGAAATGAGATGCAAATGGGAGGAAAAGGTGTAAATCAGAGTTTAAAATCTTACCTGTTTTAGCATAATGTTGACATCTAATTTCACTTTCTTTGTCTCTTGTTAGAAGAGGTTTCTCTTTAGTTCTGAACAGGCAACCAGTAACTGGTTTGCTCACATGCCAACTCGCCCACAACAAACTCATCCAAAGAGAATAATAACTTGCCTTCTCTAGGTTTGTCCAAAATGGTGGCCTACAAATGTAAATAACAAGAGTCTTGCACAACTTGTAACTCATTTTGAAAATACTGATACAGTTATGACTATATGTTATTATCTATTAAGCGTTTAATCAAAAGTGTCATCTTCCGTGTGGGTGAGTTTGTGCATGTTGAAGGCGAATGTCCATGTAGGCGAATTTCCAAAAATTTTTTTCAATTAAAGCAGCAGATTCTGTTGCAAGAAATCACTTCGCCGAAAACAATAAATTATTCGTTGACGATTTTACAACTACGTTTTGTTGCTCAAATATTAGTAATATAAAGGTGAACTTACAAACTGAAATTGTTTTCCAGTTGAAACAGCTGAGACCAGTACATGAATCAGTCACGAGACTTTATAGTTATCTTCAACATAATTTCTGTACGGAAATGCGAGTGTCCAATAGGTAAATTCTTCCAATACGTGTAACTCCCATTTCGCGGCTTTCTGGCCATACGAATGGCATCACGCAGGTTGGGAATACGGGAGTCCACGGAACTGCTTAAGTTCAGTATACCACCGGTCAGGATCAGTTGTCTGAATTTCTCAGCGTTAGATTCTTCCTTTCGTAGAAAGTCAGACTGCTCGCGTTTAGTTTGTTCAAGGATGGATGCTTCGAACTTTTTTCTCCTTCCCAATAAGGTGATGAATGAATCTTGACGCAAACTGTTCCACCAAAGTACGGCTGGACAAGTGTTGTCTAAGGAAAGTGTTCAAATATAAGGCCTAGGGCAAACGTCGAATCTAAGTGGCGTCGAATTTATTAAAAATAGGTTCGACAAAGAGTCGACTTAATTCCAGCGTGGTAGCAAACGTCGAACCTGCGTAGACCCTAATTCACAAGTTGCACTTCATGAAACACGGGAATAAGCACGTGTCCCCGTGCTATTCACTCTATGCGCGGCTAGTTATTGCTAGGACTTGATAGCGAAATGCCGAAATATAGTGCTCGTCGAGCCTTTCTTTGGCAATTAATTACGAAAAATAGAAAGAGAAGACTCAAACACTGAGCATTTATTACAAATAGGCAATTCGCATGTCAATCATTTATATTTAGTGTTCATGAAACACGAAAAACACATTTCCATCACGCTGTTCGATGTCAGCAATGACTTCCGATAGCTCGCCGAAATTGTCTTTGTACAGCGCATGCTCGTCAGGAGGGGAAATAGTGTTTGGCAGATGGGGGAGTCGGTATTTTTGTGACTTTTGCGCAGTCCATCACATTTGAATCAATTATTTTGTAATTTGCATGATTTATGAATTGAGTTCAACGCGTGTTTAGAACGGCGTTTGCTGTAACGCCGAACCACTGTCGCATTATCCGACTTGGCAAGTCGAACTTATGCTGGAGTCGAACCAATTAATTTGAGTCGAACTTAATTGCGGCAAACGTCGCATCATTCATGCGCCTATTTCAAAATTAATAGGTTCGACGAATTAAGTTCAAGTAAGATACGACGTTTGCCCCACGCCTAACATTCAAAACCAGGTTAGCGATTCTTAAATTTAATGATAACTTTTACTGATACTCCTAAGAATCCCAAATGGACCAAATGAATAGCAAATACCAGTCGCTGTACGGTCTCTTCTAATCGCGTGACGTGTGCGTGGACATTGCGCAAAACAATTCTAAGTGTCGCGAGTGGGTCGTTCGCTTAGTAAGCAGAGAGTACGCAAACTTATCTGGCTCAAAGAAAGGGCACTCACTGGATTCGCTTATTCCTTCTTAAGGTAAATATAATAATTTGGATAAGCGAGAATCAGGAATTACAGAGAAATCTTATGAAATCTTCTGACTCCCGTACGAATAGCAAATAGAAGTCGCCGCACGGGTGCCGTACGAATAGCCACTGGGTTATTATAATTAAGCTTACCTTAGCTTTTCAATCGTGGTGCTGAGATCTTCAACAGTGGCACATCGTTTCGAATTCACCCAAACGGTATTAAAGACCGAAAACCTTTTCTGGTGATTAAAGGAACTGAAACGCAAACATTGAAAAGAACATGAAAACTGTTCGATGCAGGAAGACAAACAAAGACTGACAAACCCTGATGACTGCGTACATGTATTAGACCACCAAATTAACCAGGAGAAATTCCTTAAAAATACACATCAAATAAACTGATTTGAATCCTTACCTTTGCTGCCAGAACGAGAGGAAACGAAAAAGCCCAAAACAATTGCGTCCCGGAGCTGGGCAACCTAGTGGCCGCGAAGATATTTTTTCGGAGCTGCTGTGCAGCGAGGTTTTCGAGGGCCGCTCCCAAACTACGAATTAACTGAAAGTGTGTCATTTCGAGGTCTTAACTGAAAGGGTCATTGTTTGCAAGCGATCATGCGAAACGGTACATAACTGCTCTTAGAGGTCATCTAAAACGTTGCCACTCGAGTCACGCCACTATGGCCAATGATCACGAAAGTTTCCTGCGGAAAAAAGGTCTAAATAACTGAAATATCCACTAAAAAGACTAAAATATCCATAGAGTTTTTCTAAATCAACTGCAATTATTTTTGAAGCAGAAAGAACATACAAGTCATATTTTTTTTCTCCTTGTGGAACTGAAGAACTGCGAAAAAAAAGATAGCAGATGGATCCGCCATGTTTTTTTGGGCTTTGTGGGATACATCATTCAGCGAGAAACCGCTGAATCAGGTTACTGTTGGCAGCTGTCATCTCCAGTGGTCAGTGCGGATCCAGTGGAGGGTCGGGAGGGTCCACCCCTTCCCCTCTCCACCCTCAAACCTGAGCTTTTATCATTGTTATGATTATTTTAAAAAGTTTTTGTATCTAAAAATTTAACAACTAGACTGTGATCGCAATGATAATTCAGTCTGATACAATATAAAAGAAGCTAAAACTGCCTGGAACCGGATTTAATAAACTGAATTAAATTAAATATTGATCCGGATGGAAGGACGGAAGTAGCTTTGATGAACACATAGAAATGGCGGGCCCGTTGCCAATGGAGACGTAAAAGTAACAAGTGGGTGAGGTGAGCTTAGCAATGTTCCAAACTTCTTCTAGATGTTTCGACAAAGGTTATCCAAAAAAAAGCGTAAAAGCGTACCCAACAATGCCGAAAGGTGGTCTGAGAAATACCCAATAAATTTCAATAAAAGCTCAGAATCCATAATGCCTCGACCGCACAGCGAAAACTTGAGATCGCGGGCAAGTAGAAGAAGAAGCTCAGAATCCATAATGCCTTGACCGTACATCGAAGACTTGAGATGGCAGGCGTTATGGATTCTGAGCAATCCACAACAAACCACTGCAAACTCAAAAGATGGTGCCACCCTCCATCCAACAGTAAAAAAAACATAGGCACGCATGAGTCTGCATATGCATGACCTATGTTGAAGTTTTTGTGGTTTACAAAGTTAATTTTTTAAAGCACAATTTTTTTATCCCAGGAATCACCGTGAAAAAAACTTAGACTTCTTCACTAGTCAAGGAAAGACGAAGGGAAGGACTTTTAGAAATTCTAACAAACAAACAGTTGGTGTTTAGACTAGTTTGTTCCGTCGAAACATCTTGCTTGTCTTTAGTTCATTACAAGTAAGCTCCAAATAGAAATCATTTTGAAGGGTAACTGCTGCCATCAATAGAAGTTAAAGGCAATGAAATAAGAGTGGGGTTATATCAATTGCAGGTGGAATCAACCTTGCGTTTATTTATTTCCATTGCGCATATGCCACACATTGACATTCCAATCCTAGCAGTATCCGAGATGTTTGTCCCATGAACCCAGTTCAACGGCCTTAGCTCCCACAAGTCTCCTGAACCTCAGTGGTAGAGTATCCGAACTAGTAATCGGAAGGTCTTAGGTTCGACTCCAGATAGGAGTAGTCGAATTCTCTTTTTCCTAGTATGCCTGTATCATCCAATAAATAATACATCATTCTCAGCCTTGCTTTTGTTGCACTATTCATATACATTCACACGTGACTGGCCAGGGAATAGACTATAATGAGGTATAAGCGGTCCGGGAGGTCATGGCGCAAAACCAGCAAGAACTGACCTCAATATTCAGCTCTACTGTGGAGCCATAATAACCACTTTTATGGTGTGTTGCTAAGCAGTGCACATGATCTTCTTTTGTTTCTGTAGCTTGAGTTTGCAAATGCTATAACCAAGTCCGATCCAGATGTTAAACGTCTTTTAAATCCATATTCCATGCAGAATGTCCCGTATGACTGTTTGTACCATCCCCAGGCAATACACAAGGTAGGGAGATTGCGTGACTTTAAGATGTAACGTGTTCCTTGTGCTCCTGTCACAGCTACCGAAAGCGTAAAAGAAAAATGTTGTGTCGTAATTTGTGTTGCAAGCGTCATTTATTATTATTATTATTATTATTATTATTATTATTATTATTATTATTATTATTATTATTACATTTTCTTTATCCACATGCAATGGATTACAAGCTTACGCAGTTTATTACCTACCGTAAAAGCTAGCCAGCCCTCTCTGTCTAGTCCCCCTCTTCGATAGGTCCCCCTGTTTGGAGATCCCATTTTAAAATAACCCCTACTCCTTCAATCTATGCCAAGGGTCCTTCGTTCTCAGGTAATGCATTTTTAACGGACCTTTTCCTCGGAAAGATTGTGCGCGCTTGCCGCCGCTCGCCTGAAAAAAAAAACGCAAAAAATAATATAAATAACGCCTGTTCTGCAGGCTACCCGCTTTCCATGTAAACCGACCCTAAAACAACACGGCAATTGAGAGACCCGCCAAGCCGGGAATTACCGACCCTCTGAAACCACTTCACACGGAGGGAGGGGTAGCCTACGAAGCAGACGTTATCGGGGAGGGGGAGGGCGAGTGGGAGGGGGAGCGGCTAAAAGTGAGAGAAATGAGGGACCCTCAACTCTCCTTAATCTCCCACTCACTCGTTTGCACTTTTCTCCCCCCTTCTTCCGCCCCTCCAAGGCTACACCTGCTTCGCAGGCTAGGGGAATGCTTCGTCCCTACAATGGACTTTTCGGGGAGGCCCCGAAGACAGGGTGCTGGCTCATTTTCCGAACAGTGTCTGGTCATCGAGCCCACCCAAAAGGGTGCCTTTTTTCAGGCTGGAGGTATATTGAAGGGAAGGGATTTCAGGAGATGAAGTGTAGATAAGATGGGGAAGAACTGTCATTTAACAGACCCAAGGAAATACTATGCAGTGTTTCTACTTTAGCTATGTGGAAGGGATAAATTTTTCTTGCAAAAATGGTTAATAGCAGGGTAAGGGTTTGGATGAAGAACCGTAGAAAACTGGTGAGGACTCCCTCCCCCGCCCCACCACTTCACTACCGCACCTCTTTGGCTGTGATAATGTAGTCTTGTGAGTCAAAAGGATATCGATTGACACTCTCTTATAGTAGTTGTAATTATTCAGTTCAAAGTTTGTTTTCCCCAGGTTCGTTTCAACCCTAATAAGTAAGCTTTTTCTTGGCTTGCCTCAGGAGGCGCAGCTGGTCTGGCAAGGCTCCATTTAGTCAAACAGATCGAATGAAGAAACGCTGGTGTTAGGCAAGGAGTCATCAATCTTCTGATGCGGGCGTCAGAGGGAAAGAGCGAGAACAGCCACTGGATTGAGAAGAGAGAAGAAGATGTACCTTCCATGAATCATACAAAACTACGGACTTTCGTTTGCCGGCATTACCCTTTCAAATCAAATCAAATCAAATAACTTTATTTATCCACGGTTATCTCATCAGAAAAAATGCTATTTACAAATACTATTTGCCCTCTGAAAGTGGCAAAACATCAATAAAAAGTCGCCTGCAAGCAAGCTCTCCGATCTGGGGTCTACCTGTCTTGGCCGAGAGAGTCTGTGCATGGCGCCAACTACGAGAGGATTGGGGCGCCCCTTCCCCAGTCTTCTCACCGTACGCTTCGCTCGCCGCTCGCCCCAAATATATGTCGCACTGAGACCCTTGATTGCACGCTAATTAAAAGAAGCTCTGTTTTGATCATAAGCTTTCACTTCAGCGCTCATACTTCAATTCGTCATGTAGAGCACAATGAACAATACCCCAAGAAAACGCTTCTCATTAGTTCTCATATATGCGCGGTTCAATTCTTGTTGTTACCACCCTCGGGAAACCCCCGGAACAAAACACTTTTAAGCAGGCCTATCCCAGGGATAGGAGTCGAATCAAGTTAAAATAACTACTCGTGCAAGAAATGTGCCTTTCTTGATTAAGAAAAATTCACGAAATTGCTATCCTCCTGTAAACCGAGTTGTTTATTTGCACTGAAAGAGAAAAGATTCGCCATGCTATATTGGAATCAGTAACATACTAATACTATTTTTTGTTAATTTTTAGGCATTGTTGATAAGTTGGAGATTCCTTCCATGTTGAATAAAGTTAACAGTTTATCCATACCATTTTCCCCAGTCTGGGAAGAAGCGTTGCTGGGACAATGAAACCTGTGATTCGGTGTCGTTTCCAGAAAAGCGCCCCAAGTTTTCATCGGCCATTTTTTTCAAATACTCGGGTAGGATTGTACTTCCTGATACAGTTTTAGTAACCTTTACCAAGATCTTCTCTTCCCGCGTAGACATAACCCACGCAAAAAAACTTTTCAATTAGTAGCCCCAGTCCATAAAAAATCAGAGTTTCTCGGACAATTCCGAGATGCGCTAAACGTATGCGCAGTAGCAAAATAGGGCGCCATGCTTAAATAACAAACGCTTAAGTTTGCTGTCGGACTATAAAGAGCCATAATAGATAAGGAAGTTGGTTTCTAAAGAAACTGTGGTACTGCATCGGTGGGGAGTAGAAACGACGAATGTTTGTTTATCAACAGAGTTGAAAACTAAAGGTAAATTGGCCACCGTAAAGAGATTTGAGTGCTGACGTTTCGAGCGTTAGCCCTTCGGCAGACCCATTGTTAACTCGTGAATGCGCGTAGCGCAATGAACGAGTTATAGCGATAGCTGACTTTTGACTTGGTTGGTTGGTTGGTTGGTCGGTCGGTTTTGTCGTTAACTTTCGGGCGTGCGCAGTGAATGAGTTTTAAATTCAATTAGTGGAAAAAACACGCGAACATTTATTGTTCACGGCGCATCAGGAAATTCTTATTCAATATGTAGAGAATAATTTGACGATCATTCAGTGCAAGAATGGAGATTTTTCGTTCAATCTGAGCAAAGTTACAAGTATTTTTAGTTTTGCAGAAAGTCCGGGGTCGTAAACTCAATTAGTGAAAAAAAAAAACGTGGAAATTATTTTTCACGACGCGTCAGAATTCTCTCATTCATCCTGTAGAGAATAATTTGACAATCATTTTAGTGTAAGAATGGAGATTTTTCGTTGAATCTGAGCAAAGTTATAGGTTCTTCTCATTTTTTTCTCCAAACTGCGGTTTCTTTTAAGAATTAAAAATAATTTAATTTAGAAATAATTTAATTAAAAAATAATTTAATTTGTCAGTTTTCACGCGAAAGCGGAACGTGCCATGTCACGCATCATTGACGTCGTAAACAAAATTATGCAAATGTCTGGTGAAATGAACACTTTAAGATCTTGTCAGCTTTCAAAGAGCTTTCAAAGGGAAAAATGTTTCATTTTCGAAATTTACAACTGGTAATTTATGGGAAAGCAAAAGGACGCGGTCGATAAATAATTCTTATTTAGCAAGAACTTGTCATAGTTCATTATTTTTACTTGAGGATTACGTGGACTGAACTCCAAAGGAAAAATTTCACGCATTTATGTCGGGCATGAAATGTAATGCGATACTTTGTTGAACAGATTTCCCTTTGTGAGATCGGCTTGCCCTACATTAATTTTGTAATTTTAATTCCCAAAAAAACTTCACTTGCCCATCGTGCAAGTGATGGTTAGAATCCACTAGCCCGATCGCAAAATCCAGTAGCCCCGGACTATCGGGGACACGAATTTGCATGACGTACTGCACATGGCGTGCTTCTATGAACTTTGAATAAAAAAACACGTGATTTTTTCAATCGGCGCATCAGAATACAAGAGTACAAGAATGGTTATTTTTCGTTACATAATCGGGCAAAGATATAGTTTCTTTTAGCTTTCAAGGAAGTTTCCGTAGCCGTCTAAATTTCAATTACTATGTGTCATCTGCATTCACGAGTTGGCTCACAGGAGCCTTTGATTTGGATTCGCTCTGGCGAAGGGCTACGGCTCGAAACGTCAGCACTCGAATCTCTTTACGGTGGCCGATTTACCATTAATTTTCAACTCTGTTGATAAACCAAACATTCGTTTATAAAGAGCCACAACTCCCGGAAAATTGAGTAAGTGGCGAGTGACACACTCTTCACCCGATGATGCTTTAAGTCCTTCGACCTCACGTCATTTGACATCGGCCAAACCTTGCAAACCTTCCTGTTGTCCTTTCGTGGTTCTTATCGTTCGTTCCCAAAAGAGGAAAGTACTTTTATTTTGTCGTCTGTTCGTTCTCTATGGGTGTGTACGGTCTCTAAGCCTATAGCAAGCAAAAAAAGGCAAACGTTTACTTTTAATAATTGTTTATTTGTTCCTTTACAAATACATTCCTCTCGAGAATAAATACTATGGAATATATTGACACTGTCAGGAAAACAACATTTTGGGTTTTAGCTCTGAGAGCCATGTTCGGAGCAGATTATTATATACACCTGTATTTTGTGCAAGTATTTCATATTTAAACACATCAGTATTGGATTGATTGTTAGAGCGCTTTTCAATTGAGCATGCAAAGTAAACATTTCGCATTTCCTTTCCTTCGGTCTATAAATGGTTAAGTTGGCCACTTTCTCAATTATTAGACATCAAATCAAAAACAATCCTGACTTGCTTAAACGCATTTTCTTCGTGGTTGATAAATTCATTGTGTTGTTTACTTTTTTTTTTCTTTTTTTTTGAGGTACGTTAACAGTAATTACTTTGGTTACGGTTTTGTGATACTCAATTGAACACCGCTCTCTCTTGCTAACGGGTTTTCCGTGTGTCGAGCGAACTAAAATTTAACTTGACAGGGTACATCTTGTAGTGCAACACGCAGGTGTGCCACGACTTGTGGTCTTATATTGTTACCAGCAAGGTACAAGTAAGTGAGTTTACAATTTTTATCTTTTAGTGCATCACACAGGTTTGCTGCTCCTTGGTCTCCTATATTGTTACCAGCAAGGTACAAGTAAGTGAGTTTACAATTTTTATCTTTTAGTGCGTCACACAGGTGTGCTGCTCCTTGTTCTCTTATATTGTTATCACCAAGGTACAAGTTAGTGAGTTTACAATTTTTATCTTCCAGTGCATCACACAGGTGTGCTGCTCCTTGTTCTCCTATATTGTTATAACTAACGTCCAAGACAGTGAGTTTACAATTTTCATCTTTTAGTGCATCACACAGGTGTGCTGCTCCTTGGTCCCCTATATCGTGATACCTAAGGTATAAGTAAGTGAGTTTACAACTTTTATCTTTTAGTGCATCACACAGGTGTGCTACTCCTTGGTCTCCTATATTGTTATATTTAAGGTACAAGTTAGTGAGTTTACAACTTTTATCTTTTAGTGCATCACACAGGAGTGCTGCTCCTTGTTCTCCTATATTGTTGTTACTAAGGTTCAAGTCAGTGAGTTTACAATTCTTATTTTTTAGTGCATCACACAGGTGTGCTGCTCCTTGTTTTCTTATATTGTTATTGTCCAGGATTAACGCAGTGAGTTTATTATTTTCATCTTTTAGTGCATCACACATGTGTGCTGCTCCTTGGTCTCCTATACCGTTATTCCCCAGGCTTAACCCAGTGAGTTTATTATTTTCATCTTTTAGTGCATCACACAGGTGTGCTGCTCCTTGGTCTCCTATACCGTTATTATCCAGGCTTAACCCAGTGAGTTTATTATTTTCATCTTTTAGTGCACGACCAATCTCTACACAACCCAACGTACCCATACCGTTATGTGACAAATTCAAGTACAAGTCTCTGTTAACATTTTTAAGGGCATGCAGTACAGCTGCACAATCTAGAGGTGCTAGGGAACAAAACTCCAAATACACTCCATGAAAACCAATTTCTGCCAATTTGTTTTGCAATGTAGATTGCTGCTTTACATTGATCTCGTACAAACATTTACATACGTTCAGGGCTAATCTCCCGTCTACCTTAGCTGGCCAGCAGGTCAGTATCCTTCCCTCTCTAAACAACTTACACTCGGGTGGCTCCTGTGTCGACATAGGAAGAAGTTCACTAAAAATATCAACATTGGAAATTTCTTGGTCTGAATCAGGCTCCAACAGCCCAGCCACAAACTGTATCACTACTTGCCATGCACCTTTGTTGATGTGATCAGCAACAAATCTTCGCAATTCCTCTTTAGTCATGGTGTCCGTTACATGCTTAGCAGCGAAAAATTCCTGCACTGTTAAGTGCAGGAAACAGTATTGTGCTTTGGGCTGTTCACTAAGTAAACGGGGCTTGGCGTCGGGTAAACGGTGAAGCAGTCCACAATGCTCCAGTCCATCAACTTCGTTTGATTCAAAGATTAATCTTCCTTGTTTAATGCCATTAAAAGCGATTTTTCCCAGTCTCTTGAACACCATTTCATTTTCGGGATGAAGCTGTTTAAATGGTTTGTACATGTACGTCCCAAGATCGGTTTTAGAGCAGCTGTATTTGTCATCACGATTGTGCTTATGGAAGAAAATCTTGACGGTCATGCTGTAAATTTCGGTCATCTTTGTTGGGAGTTGCAGACCTCCATCGAAGATACAGATCGTTATCAAGTGTAGCAAGCAATGACATACGATAAAACAATTCACGGGGATATAGCACAGTGAAAAGAGGTTTATGTTTGTGCTGATGTGTTGCCATATTGTTTCTTTCGCGACGCGATCACCTTCTGTAAACTTCTCCACATAGTCCTCAATTTGCTCTGATGTAAATCCAAGAATTGCAACTGTCCTTTTGAATTTTAGGTTTCTAACACATTCCACAGCAGTTGGTCTTGTTGTCGTTATCACCGTAGAACCACGGAGAAGTTTTCCTGACACTAGCTTGCTGTAGAGACAACGGAGGGGCATTTTCGTCTCCCCAGTGTCCTTGTAATATGAGTCATCTTGGGCTACGTCTGACCTTGCAGAGAATTCATCAATTCCATCGAAAATCAAAAGTACTTTGGTTGGGTTCTCTTCAATATAGCTCCAGACATCGTCATCCAAACGTCCTACTGTTTCTGCGCGGTCCAACAGCTCATAAAGATTGAGGTCTGTTTCCGAGTTTAAATGTCTGAATTTCAAAAGGAAGGCCATGTTAAAAGGCGTTTTCATCTTGGGGTGACCGGATGCCCACATTCGAAGAAGCTTAGTAGACAGCATCGTTTTGCCAATGCCTGGACGACCAACAACGAGGACATTGTTGTGCTGCGCATCAAAGATGTCCTCTGGCCGTACAGACTTGGACTGACTCGCATTGGGTGTGGGGTACACTTTGAGTTGTTCCCATCTATCTGTGGGAAAGTCATAGTTCACTCTGCCTTCGTGAATTACTGCATTTACATATATTTGGTCCGTACTCAGATCTTTAGCTTCTGGGCCTTCACCTGGATTAGTTCTGAAGGGTTGTTGAAGATCTGTAAGCTGCTTCGTGCCTGCTAAAACATCGTCCTTTATCTTTTGTACGGCTGCTTGCAGTTGCAAATTATCTGGATTGAGGAAAAGAAAATGAACATTACATCAGCCAGTTTGTATGTCGAGAAAGCTTTGCGCAGCCAAATATATATTGGGGATAAAAATCTGATCGTGATGTTCTATTTCACAAACCGCCAGATTCCTTTTCTGTACTGGTTTCGCTTTTTTAACCAATTTTCAGTACCAAACTGTAGCCAACGACCCCCCCCCCCCCCCCGAAAAAAATTAATAAAAAAAATAATTAGTTAATTAATTAATTTAAAGATTAACACAATCTAGGAGATGGGTATTACAAACAACTCTCAGAGCCGTAGCCTTAATAAAGATAATAGTTTTATGGCAATTTTGTAAAGAAGACAAAATCGTGCCACTTCCTTTTCGTTCTGAGGTTTATCTTTCCACCAGACGATTATTTGGTTGCGTATCAGAAGCAGACATATCCACATCTCTTATTGTCCCGACTTTTTCATACACGTTTCTTGCTAGAAAATTAAACTTGCACAGGTTTGCAACTACCCTAATCTTAATTCCTCACATTCAACACTTGAAAGTTTCAAGTCTAGATTCTTCACAACGTTTTTGCTTTGGAACGCTTGTTTACTTTTAGTTACTTTCAATCAGGAATTGTACAGCATCGCTGCTGTCGAATATTATACCAGGCCGCGCGCGGTGAAACGAAAAGGACCCAGAAACGTTTTTACTCTTGATGTTATGACATTTTTTCTTTCCATGAAGAATTATGTGTAGAAGTTTGGCAAAACTGTTTGTTATTTCGTGGTCCATGCATCATAACGTATATCTCGCACTTTTGTAACTAATTACCAATAACTAATGAAATGGTTCGGTGCAACTTCTTTATACGTAATTCTCTGTAATTCCTTTCACAAACACAAATACTTCGTCTTTAAGGACAGCGAGAACCGTTTAATTATTAGACTGCTTCCATGAAGCCTACCCAGGTCAGCCTTTTCCATACATGAAACTAACTGGAACTAACCTTCATCCTTCTTTTCTCTTCTTCTCCTTTTCCTTCTCTTTTCCTCACGTTTTTCTTCTCTTCCCTTTTTTTTCCTTTTCTTCTCCTTTTTCTTTCTCTTGCTTTCTTTTCTCGTCTGCTCAACTTTCTCGCTGATGTCATCTGAAGATCAACATTCAAAACAAAACCTAATAAACATTCTTTGTAATCTACCATGCAGCCATGAATGTGAGCCACGTTTTGATCACCTTTGCGGTTTTTGAAAAACGATGGAAGACGGGCGGGCAAGCAAGAAGAAACGAACGAACGAAGGAAGACAAAGAAAAAAGTTCTAAAGTGTTCATGTTAATGTTAGGTTTTCCTGCCAATGCATTAATTTTCAATTTGATGTGAGTGCATGAACAAAGAATTACTTCACACTCTTAATACCCTGTAAGTCCCCCGTTTCGTCTCTTTCCCATCTTATCTTATCGACCCCCCCCCCCTCCCCCTCCCTTTTATTTCCAAGCTTCAAACCATTGTTCAATAGAGAGACACCCCACACATGTGGCATAACAAATAAATCATTTTCATAAATTGCAGGGGTTTTATTGAAGACCAGCTGCAGGGCAAATTGATCGTCTGTGAACACAACTTTGTCCAGCTGCTTTAAACATCGCAACCACTGTTTGTAACAAGAGATCATATTAAAGTTAACTATTATGCCCAGGTACAATAAGCTTGTGCCCAAATTGCTACCTGTATTTTCTTCACAGACCAATTGCCAATAATATGCTTTTGGATGTACATAGCTAACTGGAACTGACCTTCATCCTCGCTTCCTACTCTCTTTCTTTTTCTCGTTTTTTCATTTTCCTTTCTTCCTGTGCTATGGGGAATATTCAATTCTTCCATTTCAGTGCTCATGTGCTCACTGATGTCACCTGAAAATTAATATTTAAAATGACGGTAAATTTTTAAAATAAAAACACACAACATGCATTTGTATGGTTTATTGAGCAATTAAACTCATCAACAATAGATGAGCTTGGGAGCTGGTGTCTAAAAGGTTGGTGGAGCCAGGCAGCCATCAAGCACAGGGAACGAGGTTTATGGCAACCCTGCAAACAGCCACCACCAAAGGGACCATCACACTGAACGCAGTCAGTGGAATACTTACGAAGGGAGCGCAGAGAGGGTGAAAGGTCACCCCCGAGCTGCGATGAGAGGCAACCACTGACCGGTATTGTCTTGACTTTAACCTTGCCTAAATTACACTTCGCCACATGTAAAATTCACCCTTTCCTTTGGGTCAAAACCATCAAATGTTCATGAAATAAAATATTATTATAACCAAGTATATTTACAGGAACATTATTAGAAACAACAGGCAAGAAGAGTTAAAAAATAATATTTTCAGGCCAGACTCAATTGATCATGTCTCTCAGCCAGCTTTTCCAGTGAGGACATTTACCTTGGCTGTAGTGCGGCCATCCTTGGAAAACATGAGGATCGTTAAGAATGTTTGCCACAACAGAGGCTGCCATGGTACTTGCAAAAGCCTTCCAGTCACCACTTGAAGGCTGAGTTGGATCTCCAAAACTGGCCACACCTTTTACTATCACCCATTCTACCTTGTCATCATAGGCTACTGCATAAAGACCTGAAATAGGAAGACAGATTGTTAGAATATTATTGAAATGCTCTAAAAACATTTATGATTTAAGGCAAGTGGCAGGCATACACTGTAATTAGGCATAGTTGGGAGGGGGGGGGGGGGGGGGGTGGGTGAGCATTGTGAGAATATTTTGGCAATATTCTCACGCCACCCCTCCCCCCACCTATGTCATGCTTCATGAGTACTGGATAGTATAAACTCACATTGCAGTCAACAAATTGGGTTTGAAAATCCGGCTAGCGCTTATAAAATATTGCCTGTGAATAAAGACATATTTCTGACTGTCACTTTAGTCCAACTGCTAACGACCAAAAAATGGTTCAATTGTTCGTTTTATGATAAAAGCATGAAACTTGGCAGGCTTACTAACCTCTATGAGACAAACATTTTCTGATATGGAGCCATCCAAAATTAACACCCAGAGCCACGTAATGCGCATGTCAGAAAAATGGCATATAATGCCTTGCCTTTTAAAATGGAAGCAAGGCTGATGTAAAATACTGAATTCTTGGCGTTTCTTTGGCGTCTCTGTTTAGTTACTTACTTTCTATCATTAGAGCGCATAATATACAGTGTACTGCCTTTGAATATCAAAAGTCACGTGACTGTTTTGTCTTTGATGAACAGCAGAGCATCAGCAACTGATTACATGGTTAAGATTCCTCATCGGAAAGTACTTGGATGCCAAATGACTTGAAATGATTTTTGACCATTCTCTGATTTTAAGTTACGTGTATTAGAAATATTCACCCAGAAACACATATTAACGCATGCTCAAAAAGTACCACATTGGAACTGTGCATGAAATCGAGGCTGAGATACATTATGAGTTACTTACGTTTAATTGATATGATGTGCTTGCCAAAATGTCAAGATCTGGCTTTATATGACTTGTAGTCTTGGGAACAGTTTAAGTTAATTTCCCCTAAAACTGCCGAAGGCACTTCAAGAAAGGGGGCTGGAATTTGTGCCCCTTTGGAAGCTTTAGAGGCTGCAGGAACAGTATTTGCACAGTGTACAGTGAGTAAAGGTACAGTATTTATCCCACTATCAACCCTGGGTTCCTCATTTGTTGGAGCTGCACAAGAGAGAGAGAGAGCTGTTGCAAAGAACGAATCCTGTGCACTTGTGGAGCTTAGCTTTTAATCTATATTTTCCAAGAACAAGGTCCAGCAGCTGTAAACAGACCATCTCACAGTTCTGGAGGACATGAAACGCCATTCTTTTCAAACTGTGCACAAACACTGTTGGCGATATCGGGAAAAGCAAGAGGTCTGTCATAAGAAATGCAAAGCCCACGCCCAACATAGCATTGATAAGACGTCACTTCATTGTTGCTCCATAAATCTTTAAGGCATAGATTAGGCGGAGGAAGGGACATTCCTTTCTCTTGCGTGGCGGAAACTACACTGCAGAAGAGAGATCTTGATCGCTTGAGATGCTGTTAAAGATGAAAAGATGAGAGAGGGTCATACCAGCTTAATTTGAGTCACTCTCTACAGGCCGGGCTACGGATGGACTGTGGGGCCTTTGATAATCATGTTTACAAGGGTCTTGAGAGTTGATGGAATAGCATCACTTTGGCGGTTTGTGGGAAATCTTTCATTCAAAGGATTTCTGAAGCTGCAGAATATCTACTCGCAGCTTGCAAGATGGTATGCCTTAGGCATAAAGGATGTCTCTTCGTTGAGAGAGGGGGCATTTAGATCTGGAAGGGCTGATAATTATTTATCCTTCAAATATGAAGTGCAGACTTTGGCAGGTTCTACTCCTAGTTCTTCCAGTTTAGCTGAGTGGAGTCTTGCAAGGTCAAAACACAGTTA